>NC_048906.1:13720212-13927453 GCF_011077185.1 Oxyura jamaicensis | reverse complement strand
AAAAAAAAAAAAAAAAAAAAAAAAAAAAAAAAAAAAAAGAACTGCCTGATGCGAGCTGCTTTAAGAAGCTACTGGACAAAAAACCACCAACACCGCATCACACAACCCGCACCTCATCCCCCACAAAAGTTTTACCTGTGGGCAAAAAGCTGCCTCCTAAAGCTACAAGGATGAGGCTAGCCTGATCCACAGCCTCTCACCCTGCAGCACAAATTGATGCAGAATTGTCTTACTCTGCTAAGAGAGCACCTTGCCATCAGGTTTTGGGGAAAACCAACATAAACTACGGAATGTGTCACGTGTAGTTTGCCTTGTCTTTAACAGAAGCTTCTTAAAGCAGCTCGCATCAGGCAGTTCAGCTGCTGAGGTCTTCCTGAAGTCCCTGTGCCATGGGGGAAGAGGAGCTCCTACATTGCTGCGGTGGTGATGGCTGTTTGTCAAATGAAATACGTGCAGAAAGCGATGCCAAAGATCTACCTTGTAGTTAGGGTGGGAAAGCAAAACCAATGTATGAGAAACCTGTTGGGATGTTACTCCTACTAGACAGGCGGACAAATGAGTGGATAGTTCCCACTTGTTTTCTTACCAAAAAAAAGAAGTTGTTCTCATCAGCGTTATCAGTTTAGCCTCAAAATGACTTTCCTCCCCATTATTGCTTATAAACAAACCTTTATCACAGATAGCTAGCCTGCTGAATTAAGACGCTGTATTAAACAGTATATTGCTTCTGTCAGGGCCGATGGGCTGTTTGTGCAGATAATAATGCCAACTGCAACAACAACAATCAGCTAGTGTAAATTAACTTAACTGTGTGAAATAATGCCTCCTATATCAGATTAGCTTGCTGAATGACTTTATCCTTAAATTAAAGCTTGCTGGGGCGTAATAGTAAATCATTTAAATGGTGCTGGGCTTTTCAGGTAATGTCTTCATATATTACTGTAATTTCAATTCGCCAAGGCATGCAGATGGCTGTAGTCTCTAGTTCCTTGTCTCCAAAGCCTCTCCCGTGCTGCCATTTTGTAATTACAGCGCCGGCATGCTGCCTGCTGCTGTTAGATTTCCCATGGTGCACCGGCAGCCGAGGCAATGTATTTTAAAATTATTATTCTTGTGTGGCCCTCATAACATAAATGTAAATCTTTTATGCTAACGCTGTCAGGGGTTTAGCACTAGGGCTCCAAGGTGCTCTGATGTAGAAATCACCAGCAATCTATCAACCAAATATCATTTGGGATCCGGCAAATGACTTGCATTTGGGGAGGACTGTAAGCAGAGCATTATTGTAAGGTTAGAGAGCGATTTTTGCTACTTGGTGCCTGGAAGCCTTGAAGGTGTTCTTTATTTATTTCTTCTGCCACTGTACATGGGAGTTTAAGTAAGAAATTCTGCCCCAGATCAAGTGCCCAGCATGTGACTCAAGGAAAGTGTACTGTACTTAATATGCTGAAGGTAACATCTGAGCAAATAACAGCTTCCAAATTAAAAGCCTTAAAATATATCAACAAGACCAGACTAAGATAGATAGCTGTTATAAAAGCAATATAGAGAAAGAAATTCTCCTGGGTCTGTGCTGTGAGAAAGAATGGGATTATTTAGTCCTTCATACTCTTGTGCAAAGGTTCGGTGATTGCTTGGTATTAAAAATTCAGGTTTTATTGCCTACTGTTTCATAATTTTTTTAATTTGCATTTTATAAAAGGGCAACAAAATGAAACGGTTTGAGAAAGCCTTGTGATACGCGCTACCTCTGTGTGTGAGATACCTTGCTATGGAGTGCCGTGCACCAGAGCTCTTCCTCATCCAAAGGCGGCGTCACCACGGACCGCTGCCGGAGTGCAGGCACGGGATAAATGGCACCCATGTATTTATGCCATTGCGGACAGAACAAGATTAATGTAAGATATTGAAGGTAAATGATATTGCAGCTGCACAGCTACAGGGCTTCTTACCCTGGGTCAGCGCTCACTCAGGTGAACGCTGCACTCCTCTGCACTATTCTTACTTCCTAAGCTGACAGCTGGAGGACGTATCCCACCCAAGTTTCTGTTCTCAAAGCAGGGAGTTTGGCCACGCCGTTTTCCTTGCCTGTTTGTGGCAGGGCTCATGGAAAAGCTGCAGGTCTTCGGGTGTCCCACAAGCACAGCCACTTTTGGAAGCAGAGGACAGGCTGCTTTGCTCTGATTTTTGTACAGCACTGTGCGTAAATCAGTCCAAGATCTTTCTGATATTGTTAGCCCTGGTTGAGTCTGTGTACAAGTAAAGATTTAAGAGCATTGCTTCTGTGGCAGGGAGCAATAAAATTCAGCTGTTTCCATTTCTTCCACCTGAGCACTTCTGAACCTATGCACTAAGTTTTGCTTCTCCCTTGGTAGTTGTAACCCCCTTGCAAATTGCAGGTCAAAGCACATTAGTCTCTTTACACAATGCAAGGTAGAGAAAACAATCCTAACATTTGTAAGTAATTGTGGCATGTTGTAGCACTGCAATCCCCAGGAAAGAACAGAAAAGTGCTAGGTCAATTGCCTCTTGTCTTTTGGCTTCTCTCCAAAATTTGCCTCTCTTGTCTTTTGGCAACCATCCAAATCTGCTTGGACAACACAGAACAGAATATTTTAAGACTGGGCACACACAGTGCCACAAAGTGGCATCCCTCCAGTTGTATATGATGCCACATGTGCACCCTGATCCTCGTGACGATTGTTCCTCTCCCAGTCTCCGGACAGCAGAGGCCTCAAGAAGGTCCTGCTGAGCCCAGTGTATTTCTCTTCCTATGCCAGAGCATATTAAACTTTCAGCTGGATAAAACAGTGGGCTGGGCTAACTAACTGATCTCTTTAAAAGCTGACATGAGCAATGAAATCTCATCACATATCTCTGTGAGAAAAATGATGGGGTTAGCGTATTTTAACTTTTTTTTTCCTCCTGGCTACCAGGGACAAGCAGAAGTGCCTGTTACAGATGAGAACGCTCATCTGGTGATTTGGGGATGCAGAAAGTTAACAGTAACTCTAACAAGTTAAACCCACTAAAACCCTTTAAAACTGAACAGTAGGGATATCCCAGAAGAAGGAAAATCCAAATTATCACCACTCTTGCTGTGCTCTTCTTGGATGTCACAGTAGCCATTGCTGGCTTTCATTTTGCTACCTCCCTGTCCGCTAGGATTCATGTCCGTACTGTTTTGTTCATCAGTACTGCTTTTTTCTCTGCATATCTTGACAACTCTGCCTTTTTCCTTTTCTCTTCTAGAGGTGGACAGAATAGCATCATTGTTATTCTGATCTGCTTGTTGGGACTTTTAGTAAAATAGACATATTGAAAGTGCCAAATGCCAGTGTTACCAAGAAATGTGGTATTGATATGTGGTCCCACTCTGTTTCTGTGCCCTGGGGCTGGACTAATGCGGTAATAGGAAGGGTGAAAGTCAGCTGACCTCTCCCCTTCTACACAGCGTGATGTTGCTTCTTTCTTTTGGCAAACGGGGCAGAAGAGCTGCGCTGCACCTGGGTCTCTGGGTTGCGAAGGATGGGGATTTTATGGAACTGCCCCGGTACCAACTGCTCTGTCAGGAGCAGTCAAGAGCACTAATGACCTTGGCCAGAAACACTGCACATACCACATAAAACGTGACGTGCCCATTTTGTGTTAGCCAGGAAGCAATGGGGTTAACTTGTGTGATGTTTCATGTGACACCATCAGCTAAGCTGAACGTCATACAATGCCGAGCTGTGCTCTTAAGTACGCCGTTGCCGTACAGCCACGGAGTGCTTTGTGAGGGCTGGGAAGCAACTCTTTCCTGTTTCCCAGTTACTTTTTTGCAGGATAGGCTGTCAAGGTTGCGTTGCCGTTCAGTGTGCTTTGAAGGAGACCACGTATCAGTTTCCATTAGCAGATTCTGAACAAATTTAGAAAGGTAAACCTGTATGATTTAACTGAGAGTACAGTAATAGTCAGTGGAGCAAGGGAAGAACCAGTCTCCTGTTGTATTAACAGTGATAGATGGAAATAAATACATTATAATTTAGAGACACCCCCCAGAATGTACACACTAAAATATCAAGGAAGCACATCTGATGTGCTGCCTGACTGAGTAACTGTTTTCTTGTTGTGACTATCACAGAACATCCCGAGTTGGAAGGGGGTCCCATAAGGATCATCGAGTCCAACTCCATCATTTTTAACTGGGGTTTGGAGCTAATGGTCTCCCTGCAGAATACCATGGAGGATTGTGGCCTCAAAAAGTCACTGAATATTAAGTTCTTTTTTTTTTTCTTTCATCAGCTCTAGTTGAGTACAGTCTATGTTCACTGTAATTTAACCACCGATAATTGTAGCTGGGAAAATGGGAGTCCTGCCGTTGTTTTCCGTGGAGCTGGGATGTTTCCCAACTGGCTTTTCTGCAGAGATCTAATACTCCCATGGTAGGCTTAAGATTTTGATAATGATAATGACATAGCTGCGTTGTATCTCTGGGGAAGGAACACTGCTAATTGTCGGCCATGACAGAAGTGTGATTACTCTTTAATTGTGTCCTTTTTGCTCCGAAATGCATTTCTTGTTTTGCAAGGCCATAATAAAGCAATAAATTTGGGATATAATATTTCTTGTAGCACAGAGAAACGCTTAAGGCTCAACAAGGGTTTTTTATTGGTAAAATTGGTGCTGGTGGATATTCACCACGATCAGATGGGACCACAGATGCGTTTCAGACTTTACCATTTTTATAGTTCTGATATTACAGCAGTTACTGCTTTAAAACTGATGGGCTGTGTGAGGTGGTTTTGACTGACTGAATGGAGTCTGACAAGGATCTTTCCTTTTCTGGTTTCTTTTGGCTTACATACTGCTAATGTATCTTAGGTTTTTAAAGGTACCTTCAATAGTCACTGTCATTTTGCAGCCTTTTGAATCATCCTTTGCAGAAGCATTCCCCATGTCCCAGATGCATGTGGCCTGTAATATTTTGACATCTCAGTTCTTTGTTGCACCTCTGACCACTGCCTATAAAAAATTTTGCCTGCAAGTAAGCTCTAATTGCTTCTGGCCATCTCAACAGTATATTAGGGACTGTATGCATGCTGATGGTGGAAAGTGTGTTTTATCTCTGGAAATACTGTAGGCAGGTCAGAGTTAGAACAAATCATGGTGAAACAACGCACCCTCCAGAGTCTTTGTGCCAGCTGAGCAACCTGTAGGGTTTCACCCTGATAGATAATACTAAGAAGTGCTATGGTCACTTAAACTTTTCCAGCCTGGGAGATTTTAGCAGAGTCAGCTTTAGATCTTTCCCAATTTGGTTCTCAGAAGGTTTCCATACAGTGAAAATTTAACATTCCCAGACCTACTTCACACAAGTAGTTTTTTGATGAAATGTAGCCTTTTATACCTCAATTCCAATAATCCATGCAGGGTGCAAACATCTGCTGCTGAAGTCCCCAGCACTTTTCTGTTACCTATTTCCATTCCCAGTCCTACAATCACCTGGCCTTGGCCCTGAATTCTTCAGTAGTCATTCTCTAAGAGATCAGAAAACACACTAGAACAACCATGCAAAATGTTTTAGTACCACCATTTCAAATTCATATTGTAAACTACAGTAAAATCAGATGAGTTGCAATCCATCCTTTTGTGGAAAGGATTCTCTCTATCTTTCCTTTTCAATTGTAAATGTATTGTTTTATCCTCTTTTTGACCTTATCTGCCGTACGTGTAATTGAAAACTGGTCTTCATTCTGCCTATTTTTTTTTTTTTAATTTTATTCATTATATGGCAAGTAAAATCTCACTTTCAGGTACTTTAGGTAGCGGGTCATGGTACATCTGTGATAATATTTGATAACGTAATCTTTAATAAGAGTTATGGACCTTGAAGAATAATGAATGAGTAACAAAGGGAGTTATGTTAAAAGGGAGTTATAAAAGGAAAGTGGTGTTGAAAACTAGACTCCTCTCATTGAGCTTAGAGGAACGTGGACAAAGGAAATGCTAATATTAATCCATAATCAAATATCATAGTAGGCTTGTTTTTATACCCCAAAGATTATTTGTTTTGATTCTAAGGAAGGTACATTGAAGAACATTCCCTGCTGGCTTCTCAGTGCAAGCTGACTGATCTTGTCTCCTTTCCTGTTAATCGATATCGTACTGTCCTGATGCAAGTTAAGGGAATCCTGGATTACACTGGGGCAAAGGGAAGAAGACTGATCCTTTACGTTCATGTGTAGTTCACATAATATTTTTCTCATGTTTTTCTCGAATGTTTGTTTTTTCTTGTAGAAAATGGGTTGGTTTTGTATGCCTGTAGCTTCACCTATTCCTGATGGTTATTTACAATCCTCTCTATTGCTCTAACATGAACAAAATCAGAAAGGGGGGGGGAAAAAAAAAAAAAGGAGAAAAAGAACAGGGAGGAAAGAACCCTGTTGACATGTGTGTGTTTGATTTATTTACATCACTGCTTGCTAGGGGAATAGATGGAGCAGTTAATGGATGAACACCTGCTATTGGGTATTTGGATGTCCTTAGTAAGCCTTCAGAAGCCTAAAAAGATTTTATTATCATTAGCTAATTGAAACTGAGTTCAAAATAAGAAATAATGGCTATCATTTTCCTAGCGCTAAAGCTTGGATTCCCTCCCCAATCATTGTTTCTAATTGTAGCCTCATCTGCTCGTTACATTTTCCTTCTTTTTCAAAAAATCTCTTGTAAACATTTTTGTATATAGTGTTAAGAGAGTAGATCGATTTCAAGATATACTGGAAGCTGACTCTCCATAATAATAGAGATCGTATCAGATCGTGTTATTTATTAGAAATTACACTGGTTCTGGGCTATTATTTAACACACATACACACATGCTGCCCCCTCTGCCCTCCTATAAATAACATTTTGTAAAGTTCTGGCTCTGTGGAAGATGATAGAATTTCTCCTCTTAATTCATTGGGGCCAGAATTTCCCCTGTACCTTTATACAGACTTATATAATAGAGGAGCACAGTTTTTCCTGTCTTTGTTTGAATCTGAGGTGGGGACATCTGCATGTAAATGCTTCTGCTGCATACGTGAATTCCTACTAAACTAGGTAGAGGTTTTTGTGGATGGCAGGAGTCACAACTGTTAATGACCAGTTCTGAACATCCATCAAAAGTCTGGCATTTTTTCAGGCTGATATGCAGCCCTTTTCTGAGCCTCCAACACAATCTTTCTTCCTGAGACTTGGTGATATTTTACAAAATCTATCATATAACCTCAGTTGCTCTGGACATTTTCTTCCAGGTCTGGAATTCAAGAGTCAGCAGCACACCACTATCAATTGTGCTAAAAGATACTGACAAGTCATGTATTATGAGGTTTGACCTCTAGCCATGATATAAGAAGCCCGTGCAGTGTGCCTTGAATTTCTGACCCTGAAAAACAAATAAAGAACAGAGAAAGTGTTTCTTCAGCTTCACTTCTTACAGGAATGAGCAGGAAATAACTGCCCTCTGGTTTATTGTAGGCACTGGTGGAATTTTCTTTCTCTATTCTCTTTATCTCTAAAGTATAAAAAAGTACGTGCCCAGACTGTGAAGAAGCAGAGCAGATTGAATAGTAGAACATGGAAAACATGTGTTAATTCTCTTTACTGAATATACTCTAAATCTAGGAGAATGTTTGGGAAACATCAGGAGTCCGATTAAAAATAAATAAATAAAATAATACTCCTTACTTCAATTTAATGTTAATCTTTTACAGTGGCCTTGTGTTATAAAAATGCTTTAGTGACTTTAAAACTGAGATGAAGAAAATGATCCTACGTGTGGGGTAGCCTCTCACAGCGTGCCCTGCGACAGCCGGTTGCTGAGCTCTTTGGGATACTGCATTCTGCAGGCCTCCCACACCAGCACAAACCATAACTGGGGAAAAGCAGAGGTGAAACTGCTGATGTGTAAAGTACTCCGTAAAATATCTCTCATGTGAGAGACGCTTCCAATCATAATTTTGCACGCACTGAAACTTTGATGTTAGGGAAGTGCTTATCTAGCTGTGCAGCTTCCTCCAGTAAGGGAAAGAAGGGACATTTCATGCAGGCTCTGTGGCTGGGGAATAGAAAGTTTCAACCCAAGTCCAGGGCAAGCTACAGACTACTTCTTTTCAATTCAGTCCCAGAGAGGGACTGCAGAGCCTTGTTCTCTGGGTTTTGCCTTTCTTGATGGAAAGATAGCCCGGGGAATCTGCAAACCGTGCAAATGAGGGCCTAGAGCCAGTATGGGGTGCAGTCCTGTAGGCTACGTGAAATGGAAAGGGAAGGATTCTGACCCTTATCTAATGTTATTGCTCAATGAAAATTGGAAAGGTTTACGAAACAATTCTTAAAGTGCATGTTAATTTTATACAGCTCAGGTGTTGCAAGCAGAGTTATTGTGCACTAACACGCTGAACAGGCATTCAGTAAAGACTGCAATAAGCTGTGTAGAAAGGAGAAGAGCCAGAGGATTCTTCAAAAAGTTAGGGTGAAAAATGGTTGGATTTAGTTCATCCACTTTACAATTCAAGCATAGAGTAGATAAAATTTCATTAGGAATTTTGTGGAACTTCCAATAAAACCAGTATTTTTTGCAAATTTTGATAAATAAAAGTGACGACAAATAGTGATACTCTATGTCAGTCCTGTGGTAACAAAAAATGACCTAAATTTCACATCAGTGCTTACATGAGGACTGGCAGCGAAACCAAAGAACAGACATGTTTAAGGAGGGTTTGATCTTACTCGTAGATACATATGCCACCATAGCATGGAGTCAGCTCTGATTTATGTGCTACTGAACCGTTAGTGAAATTAGCTTGCAAAAAGAGGGGAAACCAATACTGATGACTTTGTTGTCCGCTTGTAAGGTTTTGAGTGAAGCCTTGTGATTGTTTCTCTGGAGTCAGCAGAAAGTTCTCAAATTCTCTGTAGTACTTAATGTGTTGCTTTTCTGTCCAAGACAATGAAGAGGCTGTCTTCAGTCTCTTCCAGGGTGCCCCCTGTGCTGAGCTAGAGATAGGGCATCATCCCGCTTAACCAGTGTGCTTCTGACATCAGGTTGCCACTTGGGTATGGCTTTTATGTTCTCAGAGGTGATTAGAAAGCAAGTGCTAACGCTGGAGACAGTCAAGGTTTTACTTCTCGTGCGTGCTCCATGGGAGTGTGGTTGCAGACTGATCCCTGTGGGGAGGTCTGGTGCTCCCTTAGCAATCACTTTTTTATTTCTTTTTGCTGAGATTTCCCAACATGATCATCTGAAACAAAATTAACTGACTGGATACTGAACTGGAGTGACAGCACAGCCTTGGCGTTGGAAAGTACTACACTCCGCTACCTTTACTGATTCAGAAAGTGGTTTTATAGTTTGTTTTTATAAAAACTCACTATACGATATAACTTCTTAGGGTAGTTGGTAAACTGCCTGCCTTTTAGTCAGACACATCTTTAAAAATATGATGCATCACCTTACAAAGACAGTAGAAGATTTTTCCACAAAAAAACATATCTTGCCCCATAAATAAGAACATTAAATGATGAGTGCTTCCTACATTATACACATCCCTGGATGTGATGTCCTTCTTGCTGGATTTTTGTTAAGAAACAAAATACAATTTTTATTGAGATCAATAAAAGATTAAGGTGACAAAGTGATTTATCGGTTGTACTGAATGCTCGCTTTTTCCCCAACAACAGCACAACCAAATGAGAAAAAAGAGGATGCCATGAAGTGTTTTCTGTTTAGCTTTGATTTTACTTCGGGTCCTTAGAAAACTGGGAGAAAGAGCTAAGCCATTCATCAGGCCTTAAAATAGTGCTTAAAATGAGTAGGTACTGCTCTGGTCCTCAAAGTACAGCATATGGAGGAACTGACTGTGACCCACTGCACACCACAGTCCATGGGAATCCTCCCATTAATTCCAATAAACATTGCTCCAGTACTGCATAACAAAAACAGGAGGAACCAACTTAGCCATACATGAGGGATGGTGCTCACCATCGAGTCTTTTGATTACTGCACAAGCCAGTTTTCCTTCTTGATCTATGGTTTGATGTGCCTCTGAAGAAAACTTTATTTAAAAGCTCTCAAAGAGGGATAGATTAAATGTCCCTGGAAAAAGATCCCCCGAGCGCCCTTTTTCCCTTAGGATCCGCATCTCATGCTGGCTTCCCTTTGTGTGAATTTAAGTAGGGTCTGTAACGAAGCAGGATGAAACCTGCTGGTTCTGACTCCTGCAGCTCCTCCCTGGGGTTGGCAGAATTGCTTTCAGGGACGGATCCCACGTGTATCAGGGCAGGAAATGAAGCAGTGCTCTGCTGAGCTGTGGCTGAGCATTGCAGATGAGGTATCACCGCTGGTGCTCTGAGGAGCTCCAGGCACAGCAGGGGAGGCTTCAGAGGCGCTCAGGATTGATCTAACCTGACTCCCACTGCAGAAAATGTTTTCACCATCTATTGATTAGGTGGGAAATACCTAAATCTGCTTCTGTCTTGTCTGAGAAAGAAAATACTAGAGGAATTGGTTTGCACCCTTTGCGAAGCTGTTCACGCTTCTGTCTGGCCGCTTGCAGCCCAACCCAAACTTGGAAAGAATGGCAGCATGAGCACAGGCTGTTGTGGAGTTTGCCTGAGTGCTATCGACTGAAAAATAGGTTTTGCATGCATGTCAGCAGACAGACCCTAGTGCTCCCGTAGCACAACGTGAAAAACTGAAAGTAAATGCATCTCAATCCTAAAAACAGGATGCCAGCTCTAAGCAGAAGTAACTTTTACCACTTATATCAGTGATCCACACCTCACTACACACAGGTTCAGTCAAGTATATAGCATAAAACTTAACCATTGATAACCATTTATGAATGTGTTTATTACTGTGCACTGCTTTTAAATAACATCTTAAATGTGTATATGTTTCTACTGTGATATATTCTTAATCAATTTCCCAGAGCGCCATTGCAACATTTTACATGAAATTTAATGTCAAGTGTAATTTAATCTTAATTTCTATTATCAGTCCTTCCCACTAGTTAATGTTTTATACATACCTATTTCCAGTGTTGCAGTGTCCTTGGAATTGTTGGTACCATTGATTGGAAGCGAAAGCACAAAATTTCGTATAAAGTTTGATGCACTTCAGCAGCACTGGAGTACCACTTCTTGCCTGGTGGCTCTTTGATGCACCTGAACAAGGAATTTTTGTTCACTGCTCGTACTGACCGTCTCGATGGGGAATATGGAGTTCCTGGCAGGCTCAATCCCCAAAGAAGATGTGGAGTTGGAGAGAGTTAGGTATGGAAACTGGCCACATAAACACCAGTGAAAAATGCCTGGAGAAAGAACGTCAGTGCAACACGCTGATGGTCTGGTGTTAGAAGCAAAACAGCACGAGATTTTCCTAATATGCACTCAAAAATTATTGTGGACAGAAAATACTTATGCTTTTTATTCTCATATATTCTCAGCATATTCTCTTATATGCTTTTTTGTTCTCATTATAGAGACTGTTTTTTTTTGTCAGTTTGTTGTAATCAGGCTTAGTAACTCCTGAGATTTCAGTCTCAAGTAACCATCTGTAGGTTGCTTTAAAGCAAAAACTGACTTTTCAGTATGCGTGTTTATCCAGTGCTATCAGAGAGGAAGAACCTGTGAAATTTGTAGTGTGTCTTTGAACTAGAGAGAACCTCAGCTGCCAAATGAATTTGTTGGGATGATGCTGCTTTGGGGCATTCTGCATACATAGAACAAGGTAGCCTGTGGGTTACGGTATGGCACACACTGCCCAACTTCAGAGGGAAGCTCACGGGTGCTTTCTTGCAATAGAGGAGAACAAAAGGAAAAGGGGTAGAACAGGACACTTCAGTGCAGTTGTTAGTTTGATTTTTCTGGACACTGGTTTCTGCTCTTAACCTTCTGTGTGACTGTTGGCCAAGTCATTTACATATCTTTGAGCCCCAGTTTCTCCCATGTAAAGGGAGCTAACAGCATTGCTTTACTTTACAGACATGGGTTTTCAAGGTAAATGAAGCTCAGTATTAGGTTTTTAAAACTCCATTTTAAGCTACATGAGCATTAAAATAATGAGATAAAAACAGGTTAATTATAACTACTGAGGAATTTTTGGTCTTCCTCTGAAACAACTATGCTAGTTTGGCTTAGCCATGCATTTAAAATTGTGGGAATGCAAGCCTGTGCAAGCCTGTTTATGTTCTTTCTTTGGCATATTAGCCTGGCCAAGGAAGCATGTAAAGGGTGCTGTAAAACATTTTCATGTCTTAAGGCCATCTTGGAGCACAAGCAGGGCAGCTTCTATCTTTTTTTAAAAAATATGATGTAGGTCTTTAGCACCGGGTTGTGATGTGGGCTGTGTTTCCCCTGCATCGTCCTTCATGTCGTCTTCACCTTTCAATATGGTAGAGGTAGTAGCTACCAGGCTAAATGCACATTTGTGTTATCCTGCTATGTCTTCCAACTGAGATAAACGCTTGTCTCGATCCTCTCCTTACTGCAGAGGGAAAGGCACGTCGACATCATTTTCTCTTTATGCATCCTCTGCATGTTAATGAATGTGGTCCCTATGTTTTGTTCATTTTGTGGTGCTTTCCAATGTGATAGTAATCAAAATTATGTGTAGCAAAATGGTAACAACAGCCTGTGAATTGAAAGGTCTTTACCCATACATGGTCAAATGATTTTGTGCAACATTTGGAAAAAGCAAGAATAGCTCCAGTGCTGTGAGGAGATCTGACTTGCATAGAGTTATTCGGAGCAAAATACAGGCAGACATGGAGCTCTTATCATGATAAAATAAAGAAACAGGACACTCGTGATACTCATGCTTTACATACATTGTTTGGCTTGGTTAAGGAGCACTACAAGAGGATAGAGGATAAATAGAAGCCCTGTTCCAAACACCTGGGCTTTTCTTTGATGGGCAGGATTCGTTGTGCTATACAGAGGTATTTTGAACCATGACACTACCTAAAAAGTGTCTTTCACTGGTGTCATTGCAGGAGGACATCTCTCCTTTGTGCACTTCGTACAGCTGTCTGAGTAGCAACAGTACCAGATGACTGTTTAGGATGGGGACTGAAATTGCAGGTAGTCATGGGCTCAATATTTATGTATTAATTACTCAGATTTGCATAAAAGCAAAGCAATTTTAGTAACTCTTGTAAAAACCCTGTAAGCCAAAATGGCTGTTAATGTCAAAGATCCATCCGCTTATGGGCTCTCTCTGCGCCTTTCTTTCCATATAAAATTCTACTGACTCCTCCTTGGGGAAGGAAGCTGGCATTGTAAAAAGATCAGGTAAAGAGAGGAGAATAATAATGGCAGCATTAGCAAAAAGCTCGGTGTAATACCACTGCTTCTGCCACAGTTCCTCTGTCGTCCCTAGCAGGTTCCCTGAAGCAAGATGCAATATATCTCCTGGTTTGAATATTTCATTTCCAGGGGTACATCTGCTTTTCTTTCATGTTATATTCAGCGTTACCTATTTATAACACTTTTTAAAACCAATTTTCCAGCTTCTTGATATGGTACAAGAGAAACAGAAGCCATGTATCAGTGTGAAGATAAAAGGCGTGAGGAAAAGAGGAAAGTAGTAATTGGTTGCAAATGAAGTTATGAACCTAAAGCAAAAATAAAAGTGGAAGAAAGAGGGAAGAGAGTTTTACAACCTCAGTAATAGCAGGAATTACAATGTGCTGTGTACGTTTGGTTTATACTTTTATACCAAGTTAGTGGATAAGGATATTTATCTGATGTTGTTTGCTCTACACATAAACTCTTCTGATTTAGATGATAGATAGAAACCATTTATACAGATAAACACAGTAGGGGTCTAAACATGGATCCCTGTGGAACACCAGATGTGAGTAAATGAACATTTGATTTTCCTCTTGTCTGCCTCTGACAACCTGATGGATAAGAAACCATCTTCTGAATTCCCCTAAAACCTGATAGCACTAATGCAGATAATAACATAGAGTGAGATATGGTATTTATTAAATCTGCTCTCTAAATATTAATATGACAGCAGCTGTGATCTTTCTACTCTCTAAGTGTACTCTTTAAGCACTGTGTCACTTGCTAACAAAGATAAATGCACAGGGCTGATGTAGAGGGTTTAGGACCACAGGGGTATTCAAATACTTAGGATTCATGCAATTTAGAAATTAATATTCTACATCACAATTGATTAAATAAAAGGAGTGTGAGAAATTTACAAAATTGCTTTTAAAATGGAAACAGACTGTGTGAACGGAATAAAAAGCAGCTATGTTAATTCTTTTTTGTCCATTGTCCCAGGTGGATCTAATGCTAACCACCGAGAGTGTATTAGCAAAAAGGAGCTTTAGTATTTCCTAAGTTAGAAATACCACCTCCGAAGTGTCAGCAGTTTTATATCCATTTTTCTCTCCCTCTCCATTTCCTCCATATCTCGGAGACGAAATTCTTACAGAGGAAAAGGCCACGAGGGGCCATGTCTTGGCCAGATGCTTTTATTCACTCTGTCATGTCTTTTCCAGAGCTAACTGTCAAACACGCTTGTAGTTCAAGCTTTCCTGGGTGCCGGGGGGGGACTGCCAGTGCCGTGACTTTTTACCCGAAATTAAGCCCAGCACCTCCTTGTTGCCAGGACGCCCACAGGCCCAGCACCTCTCCCTGCTCGGTGTGCTGCTTCTTTATCAGCCCAGTTTGATGGGCCCGGCTGGGCTGGGCTTCACATTTACCAGTGAAAAAGCATGGTGAGGAGCAAGGCCCACGTTTGCACAGGCCGCAATCCCAGTTTCTTTTGCTTTCTTCTGGTTTCTTGTGTATCTGGGAGAGAGCTACAGTGTCCAAGCAAAACCTGGAGCCCTGTTGAGATTTGCGTGGGCTCGAGGTGGTGTTCAGCACTGATGTCCTGCCAGCTATTGGGATCCCACATTACCTGCCTGAGTGTAGGGTGCTCCATGTGTTCAGTTGCACACATGGAAGCAGAGGGCCTGTTTGATTCATAGCAGCTTCTGTGGAAGGAAATGTCCACAGAAAAAAAAGTGCCACTTGTTTTCACCAAGGCAGGACTTTGAGACTGTACCAGGCAAAAGGGGGAGACTTCTTGGAGACTTCCTTGCCAGTGCCATGGAGAATCCTCTCAGCTCAGAGTTTTCCATCCAGCCACCTGGCTGGCCTCTTGCTACAAGAAGGACATCAAGGCCCTGCAGTGTGCCCCGAGAAGGGCAACAAAACTGGTGAGGGGTCTGGAGCACAAGTCTTATGAGGAGCGGCTGAGGGAGCTGGGGTTGTTTAGTCAGGAGAAGAGGAGGGTCAGGGCAGACCTCCTTGCACTCTACAACTACCTGAAGGGATGTTGCGGTGAGGAAGGGGTCGGCCTCTTCTCCCAGATAGCTAATGGTAGGACTTGAGGAAATGGCCACTAGTGCTTGGGGAGATTGAGATTAGGTATCAGGAAAAACTTTTTCTCTCAAAGAGTGGTCAGGCACTGGAAAGGCCTGCCCAGGGAGGTGGTGGAGTCACCATCCCTTGTGGTGTTCAAGAAGTGCCTGGACAAGGTGCTACGAGATATGATTTAGTAGCTCAGTGGGTAGTATTGGTGATAGGACGGTTGGATTAGATGGTCTTATAGGTCCTTTCCAACCTTGTGTATCTATGATTCTGTGATCTTTGATTTGAGCTGTTCTGTTTCTGGGTTTCAGTGGACCTCTTCGGTCTGATGTTTCTGGGGGTGCTGAGCTACCTGCTGGGCTTGGGCAGCACACTCACACCTAACGTGAGAGCGCAGCGACACAGAGGCTAGAGGCTGCCCCCCACGAGGGAGCTGATCAGTGATACAGGCTGACTTCAGTGAACACCATCACTGCTACTCCGAATAATGCTGCTGTGAGGAGTGAAGAGCTAATTGGCTTTGAAGGAAATAAACCACGCACAATCTGTACCACTCCACTGCTTAGAAACTGGACCATGGGTAATTGAGATGGTATGAAACACCTACTGCCTCATGCTCACAATTCTGGGATCCATTAACTCCTACAGTGTCTGGTGCCTGCCTGCAGGAGGATGATACAACAGCTTAGTTCATTATAAGCAATTCTGCCCCATTTGCTTTAGAATTCTGTGGCTGCTAATCTATAAATGTGTAGACTGCAAATTTGCAAACAGAGGAGCTTGGAGACAGTGACGCATTTCTGCAGTCCACTGGTTCAGTACGGTGTTGAAGGTGAAAATTTTATAAAAAGGAGAACAAAATTTCCCCACAGGTGATTTCATGCTGTTACTTGAGGCTAAAACTGAAGAAGCTTGTGGATGGTTTTGGGGGGTTGTTTATGATTTTGTTTTGCATTGTTCTGTTTGGTTGTGGCTTTCTTTATTTTTGAGGACATGAATCACAGAAAACTTTACTGAGCTTGTGTGTTCTATTCCAAAATAAAATTGAAATTTGATGTGGATTATGGGGATGTAGAGTTTGCAGTCAGTATAATTACACTTGATTTTATACAAATAGAAAATTGAGTGAATTCAGTTTTACTCAATAAAAATGTTAGTCAGTGTTGTTATTGCTACTCCTGCTCATTGGGAACTGGATGGAGGGAATGTCATGGTGCTTATGACAACAAATCTAAGCCATTATTGAGCAGTGTTACTTTAAATACAATTGTGCTATCAAGTGAGGGACAGATTTTCACAGAAGGAGAATTTTATCTTAACCTAAATCATACATCTTAAAACTTTTTCTTCTCACAGATTTTGTTAAATGTTATATTTTTAAACCTTCCCACAGCACTTCAGCATGCTGATAGTTTGGGTGCCTTGCTCCCAGATGACACCAAACTCTGTCTCACTGCTAAGTAACCAGCAGATTTAACAGCATATTCTGTGCAGGGTATTTTTTTTAGATTTTTTAAAAAATCAAACATTTTTGATACATAGTTCATAAATTGCATAGTTCATAAGAACTTTGTAATGTGGAGATCCAAACTCCTGTAAGGAAATTTAACTGTATTGGTAGTAGGTTTGGGTTTCTTTTTTTTCTGTTTATGGATTCCTAACAATAAATCCTCAGGTGCCTCGGAATCCAGAATTTGAAAAACACTTTTATAGGTTAAAGTAGTCTCAGAATAGGTCAAAATATATTTTTAAAAGGAAAATGTCTTTCATCGGATCTGATAAAGTTATGCTAACCTCTGTTTTTCAACAAAGCTAGCAACAGTGTGATTGCCGGGAAGGGCAGTAATGAGGGTCCTGACGTTAAAATGAAAGAGGAAGCCCTCTCAGAATACTGAAAATTTTTATTTTTACCTGGTGTTTTATTTGATTGGTTTTCACTTTTTTCACTAGTACAAGCCTAGATGAGAAATTGCTCATTGGAAACAGTAGACTGATTGAGTAACAATTTCTGTTCAATGAAGGAGTCGCCGCATTTTTTTAGTCTGGGTCTGCAAGAGGCTGATCCAGCCTAATGGGAAGAGAGAGCAGCAGCATTATTCATAGCAATATGTAAAGTACCCTCTTGGGCTCACCCTGCATTTTATCTTTCATTATCAAATTGACACTCCTGCATGGGTAGATTCATTTTCTGGCAGGGAATACCACAGGCTATATTTCTATTCTTTTTCTCCCTCCATCCAGAGCCTTGGTAAATCATCACGTTAAATCATTAATAGGGAAGAAAGGCATGCTACGTAAGCAATTATATACTGATTAATGTCTAAGCTAAATCCCTCTCTTCAAAGATATTGCTGACCTGCTGAGTATCTCCATCACATTCGTTTTTCTTTGTTCTTTGGTAGAAGATGGTGACTTAACAGTCTGAGTGCAAAGGCAAGAGCCTTCATAGTCCAAGGTCCTCACGCTGAGCACTGAACATGAGTGGCTGGTGTTCCATCTCAAGGGAGAAAAAAAAAGGGGGTGGGGGGGCAGGGCACAAGGGCTGAAAACCTTCAGTAAAGCTGCATCTAGGTGATGTGGCTCTGTACACACCCTCCGAGCTCCCATCCTCGGTGACTCTGCGGCAGTTCCACGGGTACCGGCAGTGACAGGAGCGCTGGCAGAGCTGGGCCATTAGTGTTGGAAGCACTGCATCAGCTCAGCCTGCCATGAGTAAGCGTGGATGACACGGTGCGCAAGGTGTCAGCAGCCCTAAGTGCTTTTCTCAGCGTAGCTCCCAAAACCAAACAGGCATTGGCTAACGTCAGAATGGTTTGAACCTCTTCGTTATCCGTGTGTTAGAGTCCGTACAGTGCAGGCAGGGAAACAACAGGAGGAAATCCAGACTGGTGAAGAAAGGTGGCATTTAAGGGAAAGAGATGAAGTCTCAGGTGCTTTGCTAATGATGCAAAGACAGTGTATAAAATACAGAAACCGATGGAATTCCCCATGGTGTCTGTGATTCTCAAGCTGTACAAATGCAGTGGTTGCATCTGTATGGTTATTTTATGGGTTAAAATCATTCTGAAGCAGTAGAACATAAAACCTTCAATAATTTAATGTCAGTCCTTTGCTTCCTGAGCAAAGGAGGACACTGGATAGTCACCCACTAGATTCATGAGCGTCTCTTCCTGCTTTGTGCTAACAGTTTAAATGCAATGATTTCTCTTTGCTGCATGCATTAAAGGTTCAACCTCCTACACTGGAAAGTGTGCTCACAACAGGGACCTTATGCCATAAAAATGTAACTCTGCTACTAGTTCTTTGGGCTGTAGATGGTGGTTTCTTTCTGCGCTGAAGGGTAAATTACTGACAAGTGGCATTCATGTGCTTAGTAGCTAAAAAGAAAAAGGAAATAGCAGTATTGTGCACCTGCTGACAAAAATATTCATAGGATATTTATGTCTATAGTATTTTAGGCAGTTTCTGTTTTTAAATCAGAAATGTGTATTGAAATGTGACTGACAGGTTTCACCTCCTCTGCCACAGAAAATAAGAACCAAAGACCAATCTCTTCTTTTTCCCTTAGATGTGCTCCCCACTCCCATTGGGACTGGAGTAGAGAGCGCAGTTCAGTACAGTCGTGCCGCAGTCAGGACTGGAAGGGTGGTAGCGTGCCAAAGGGGATTTTCTGTAACATCAGACCCCACTTGGCCTCTCTGTATTGAAGGAATGGTAACAAGAAAAATGTGGCTTTGCAAGCTCTTCTTTTTTGGAGTTTAATCTGCAAGGTTCACAACCGTGGCTTTGGTACCCACATATCGACCTTTGATTGCTGGGGAGTGAGTCCAGCTTTGTACCGGGGACAGCTCTCTCTGTTCATTATGTAGCAGAAATGAAAGTACACCTTCTGCCTTTGTCAGGGGCATGCTTTTGGTCATACCCACTGAGGTGAGAAACCGGCACCTCGGAACTGTTACTCAAGCTGCCTTTTGGCTTATTAGTGCTGAAATATTCACCATATATTAGTGTCTGATTAACAGAACCTGGCACAGGATGCTGGCGTATAGCCCTAGGACCACTCTGGGTTGTGTGGGTTGAAATGGAAGTCGAGTGCATCTTCAGAGGTATTCAGATGCTGTACTGAACACAAGCCCAGCAAGAAAGGACCAGCTCCTTTTGCTTTCAACAGCTAATTGTTGCTGTTTCACACATACCCACAGCTCTGCACATACTTACTGTTATTCCCTTTGCTAGGTTAGAGGTTTGTTTGTGAAACAAACATTTCTCTGGAGTTTGAACTTTGTGCTGTGGTATTTCAGCTGTTGTGGCCCATATTTTTAGGGCAAGCTAATTGCTTGCAAATCCTCTTACCTGTTTTGCCAACTGAAGTTATTCAAAACTTGGCAAAGTCTGGCCAGGGGATTCCAAAAATGGGGTAATTAGTTGTTATTGGTGTTATTATAAGATACCATGATATTAAATCTGAGTAAGAATTTGTGTTTGATAAAGAAGGACTATAGTAAATTGTGCTAAGTGTGCACTTCTTGAAAGTGCCACTGCTCAAACGCTCCTCTCCTTCCCCCAGCACGTGTTAGCACCCCATCTGGTACCAGGCTAAGCAAATCTATATTCCATGCAAGCTTGACGTTACTGGTAATAAGCATTAAAGTACCCCGGGCAAAACCGTCCTGGTGCCTTGTGGTGGGGCTCCCAGGCACGCTGCTGCAGAAGGGATGAGCGCAGTACCCATAGCTGCTTCCCGGGCAGCATGATGAGAGAGGTCCTGGCCACGTGCCCTGGGGCACAAGCTGCACTTGATGTTGAGGTGGGTGGGAGGAAGGCAGCTTTCTGCTAGCTCTTACCCTAGTGCAGGCACAGGGCAAGATAAAGAAGGTCACTAGCCCTCTGGATGAGCTCCATTTAATAGAGAGCAGCAAGCACCTGAAGTGCTACAGTATGCTGGGGCTTGTGAGCCTAGGCGCAAACAAAAGTATGAAATATTCATTGCTGCAGTAAGTACTTCTGCAAAGAACACTTCGTTGCACACAGTGTTTCACCATTTCTTGTTCATTTTCTCCTTCTCTGTTTATTTTCATCTAAAGCTTTAGAGTGAAAAGGTCCATTAAAAAAAATTATTTGACTATACTTTTCATCCCTTCTTTTCCTCCTCGTCTCTTCCTCTCTCTTGCACACACGTATATTCCAAAAGCATGGACTAAAAGCACAAAACAAAATCACCCTCCAGGTGAGGAATCCTGAGCACAGTGGGGTTTGAGTTACTGACTGGATAGATGGCACTGCTCTTGGTGCTTTTCACAGAAGGCTGGCTGACTTATAGGAAAACTAATAAGCCCATTCAGGTTTTCAATGCAAGGTGAAACTACGGGGAAGTGGCCATAAACAAATAAGATTTTAGGGGCTCTCACTGTTGGGGGGGGGGGGGGGGGGGGCGGGGAAAAAAACCGGGCCCAAAAAAATCGGGGGAAAGGAAAGGGATATCTGCTCACAAAAAAAAAAAAAAAAAAAAAGAAAAAGAAAAAAAAAGAAAACAGGCTCCAAACACTCCAGAAGAGGCATAAAATTAAAAGCACTTTGAGGCAGAACATTCTCCCCTGAGAGATGTTTGGAGAATATAATGCCAGTAAATTCAGTGTCTTTTTAAGTCTGTTCGTTCTACCAGCTTCTTCAATGATTTGAGTAGAATAGGTGACAGGCAGTGGTGGAGCTCAGGGCACATACGATCCCTTTGTTTTATTGTTCTTGCCTTTGGTTATTTGTCTCACCCCTTTGCAAATCTGAGTTTTGCCCGCATCCCCGCCCCCCCCATTTTTTTCTTTGCCATTTCTGCAGTACCTTGTGCATCACTTGAGAGTGCAGCATCACTGCCATCGCCATCCTGCAGCATACCTGCGTGATTTCAGCTAGTGCTTCAAAGTGCTAATGTGATAAAATCAAGTTCGTGTATGTCTTTACTGGGACAAACAACAGGCCTTCTAAATTTTGATTCTAGTGATTGTCCCATTTTTTTCGGGGGGGGGGGGGGAGGGGTGGCTAAATTTCAAATTTGCCAGTCTGTTCCCTAAGCTGCCGTGTCCTTAATAAACTGGTAGTATTAAAAGGGAAGGGATCGCTTGTACGGGGTTGGATCTGTTCCTGGCACAGAAACTCAGTTGCTAAATTCTAAGGAAGAGAATTGAGGCTTAGGGAGCCAAAGCTTGTTCAGCCGATCAGAAAGCAGAAAAGCACGGGGTAGGTTGTTGCATGAAACACTGTCCAGAAGTGTGTTTTAAGCTGAGCATAATCATGCATTAGCCTTTCTGATCATGCTGGAAGTTCTATGGACTCTGCCTCACAAGCTTGCTGGCTTTCATGGATGGATGGCATTTACAAGCGTCTATGTATTTCCCGGCTAAATCAAACCCCAAAATGTCTTCTGGGCTGAGATGTAATTTATAGTATCAAAACTGCAGGACTAAATCTAGAGAAAATGGAAAGTGACTCAAACAGTTTTTATTTAGAGATGTAGTGCAGAGCAAAAATAAAACTTAGATTACCAATTGATGATAGGCATGGAAGATAATCCTGTGCAGCCAGAGCCAGAACAGCACGTCACAAGGACAGAAGGAAAAAGCAAAGACATTATTTGTTAAGAAAATAAACAATTATAAATCTTAAAGATCAAGCTATTAAGCAATAGAAATGAACGTGAGTGATGTGATGCAGCAGTAGGACAAGGCAGAGGTTTGTGAGATGCCTTTAGTTTATCCCAGGGTCCTGAAAAAGTAATTTTAATGTTGCTACTGTTTTATTACTTGTACTCGGTAATATTTTTGATAGGCAGGATGTTTCCCAGGTCTCCAAGGAGTGGTCCAGACTTCACAGTTAAAAATAGATGGGGAGAATATTCAGGGAACGTTAACTTCAGGCAGGACTTTCTGCTCTGATTGACAGATTTCATTACAGGAGGTGCGTTAGGGTTTTCGTGCTCTTGCAGCTGCTTAGCTGGCCTTTCAGCCTGACTTCTCCAAGGGTGGTTCAGCCCAGCTTCCCCTCCACCCTCTGTTCTTTTTTCCTGGTCTTTAAGCAGCATTACAGAAAATTAATTTGAGTTATTTTCTTATATGAAATGTAGCTAGTTAGAGACTCTCTATTAAATCCAATTCAAAATACAACCTCACCTGAGAAGCCGCTGTTATTTCCTCTGCTGTCACTCAGCCTTGGCCTGTGGGGACTCCCAAGAGCGCAGTGGGGTCCGTGGCCACGTGTGCCCCAGCCATAAGGTAAGTGCCACGGCAAACTGAGTCACACCTTCTTCTGGACCTGCCGGGGCTTTGCACATCCCAGGACAATGCCCACAAACATGACAAAATCAGTCAGAGGCAATGGCAAAGTGCGTGCTGGAAGACTTGCTGCTGGAGGAGGTCTCCCAAGAAAGGAATTTCCCTGCTTAACCTAACAAGGCATCTCAGGCAGGTTCTGTGGAAGGCTGGCTGGGAGTCTTAAGTGGGTCTTTATTTATTTAAATGCTTTATTTTAAAAGGGAAGCAACAAGAAACCTCCCCAGGCATTTCCAGATGCAAAGATTCCTGAAGTGTTGGTGTATTTCAAAGTTGTTTGAAGCTGATAAATGTTTTCAGATGGTTGTGACTCAGTTCCAAGTCAATCCTTGTTAAATTGAAGGTAAATTTGTAGGTATTTGTCCATCAGTTGCCGATACCAAAGGTTACAAGGTGATGCTCAGAAGAGAAATCTCACACACATTAACGTTAATTTGGAGGTCCGCCTAGAAAATCAGAAAGGTCCTTGTTGGCCTTAAAAACCTGTGAATCGATAACAAGTGCTGGGAAGGTCACTGGTCCCGGATAAAAGGCTAGCTATCAGGCCATCTAGCAGAGCTAACACTTCTTCATTATAAGGAGGTTAAAATAAATTCAGTATTTGGTTGTCAGGTATTGTTCAGCCTCTTTTCTTCCCCTCGAACAGTTTTGTGCGGATGTTCTCTACCTGCGGGCTGTTCCTGAAAACATACCAGCTGCTCCAGAACACCACAGAGCTCATCGGGAGCCCATCCGGAATATTTCCCAAAGTATAGTGCAACGAGCAGCATAGCAGCTCTTCGGTCTGAATGCCTTATGATTTATGAATAAGTATGGTTCCCATTAAGCTGCAGAAAGGGGATAGTGTGTTTCACCCTGTGCTGAGAACCCCATTTGTTTCCGTTCCTGTCAGCAGTTTGCATAAGTGAATGATTTTATTTCATATGAGAGAGAAGGCAAAAAAACAAGTTATCTCAGCAGTGGAAGATTTGTCAAATAAAGCTTTTAATAATGGTGTTATTTGACAGTTTTATAGTGCTTCAACTTCTGAGCAGTTTGAAGGTGGTAGGTTTTCAATAAAAATTAAGTCCTTATCTAAAGTAAACTCAGTCCCTGTTGTTTTAAAGAACTAGTCTTGGCTGCATTGGAGCCCCTTAATCTACTATTGAAAGTAAATCTCAATCCTTTTCTGTATTAATATATCTTGTAATCCATCATCAGTAGGTGTTCTGTGTATTTTTTTGCCCTAGTATATCAAGGTGGCCTGATAAACCACCTTCCTAACCAAACTTGTTGGGTGATCATTATGTTTCTCACAAGAATAAATTATCCAGGGTAGTTCTCTGCAGCTTTCTTAAATAGTCCAGCAGTGTTTCCAGTCACTTTCACTTATTTCTTTAATTTGTTTAAGGGGTCCAGTAAGTTATTCAGGTGAGGAGAGAAGCAAGAGGGAAGTTGCTGGTTTTCACAAGGTCAGAGTTAATCCTATCTGTGTTCATAAATCATTGCACATCACAGGATGACCACGTAGCAACTGAGAACATCTGAACGGGAAAGCAGCTCTGCCCGGAAGGAGGTTCCCTTGTTGCTGTTCAAAGATTTCCAAAAGAATCTGAAGCTGCTTGACATTCCTTGCTGGTTAAATAAACATATAGAGTTGTATTATTCATAGATCTGCTGGTTTGTTGTTGTTGTGTTTTTGTTTTGTTTTGTTTTTTACCAAAGATGGTCATCTTCACCATTGTGCAGAGGTGAGAGGTGTTAGATTCTTAATGCAGACCTTGAACCAAAGCAGCTTCTGAGAGAGAAAGGGCTCTATAACCTTCCTAAGTGTTTAATTTGGACAATCGGAATAATGAACTGTGGTGCGAGCAGCAGTGGCATAGCTTGGATCTGAATTACCTGTTCAAGTCCATGTATAGGGATGTTGTGAGAGCTGAGATTGGAAGCAAGCAGGTCGCGCCTCCCAGTTGTCCTACAGCCTTGCTTCACTCTAGTTGTGTAGAGGCAAACTAGCTCTGCTAAGCACAAAGCTCTTTCTCGTGCTTAGGAATCCATTTTATGTATTGATTTATCAAACGGTGTTTACAGGAAGAGTGCTCAGCTGCTATACACCTGGTAAAGTTCATTCCTGTCTTTGGCTGCGTGTTGGGCAGATCATCTTGCATCCCCCTGATTTCAGCTAAGTTTCAGGAGTCATGAGGTGAAGCCCTTCTTCAGGCTCTTCTCATCAGCAATGTTAGAACCAAACATACATATGGCGTGTTTTCAAATACAGTGCCACGGTTTTCATTCCAGAGATCTCACAATCTGGTCCAGTGAACTGAATGAAAACAGAAGCGGAAGGGAGAAAGGACAGGAAACCAGCAACAAGATCGCTAGCTTATGTGCTGAAGTTCTGTTTCCAGACCGATGTCTCCCCTAAAAGGGCTTAGGGGAATTTATAATTTCTTCTTGTCACTGGAACTTGCTGAAAAATAGCTCTTAAAGCTCTTGGAAGAGATTGCTCTGTTTTAATGCCTTGAAATCTTACAGCATGCTTTAGAAAAGATTTATAGGTTAGGTGTACTTTGTCCTGTCCTGTCTCCCCTTCTAGTGCCCATTCAGGGTGTGCCAGCCTGGCATAAGCGGCACCCATGTAGTTAAAAGCTGCCTCCCTTTAGTTTTAGGGACGTCACTCTCACTGTTATCCAGTGACTTTGATTAGCAGGGGTCAGAATGAATCATTCTGTATTCAACAGCTCCTTCACGTTGTCAGGCCCTGGAGAAAAGGGGGACAAAGCCTGGTTTGTATTTACTGACAGCTTAAGGCAATGCCACCGTAGAAATTAGAGCCTTTCCATTGACTTTGTGAAAGTTCGATAGTGTCTTGGACTTCTGCTGGAGCCTAACTTAAAGGTATTGTTTTTTTATTTTATACACAGCTCAGAGTCTCCCTCATATCTCTTTCTCCCACAGTGCTAACTCTTCTCTCTCATCACAGCAAAATCTGACAGGGACTTTCCTCTTATGTCTCTTTCTGTGCTGTCCTCCCTTTCCTTCTCATTCTTTACCTCCCTCTGTCTCTTTCATTCCCTCCCCTGCTGCTTTCAGATGGCTGGCTTTGCTCAGGGTCTGCAGGCTGGCATAGAGCATGCCTGGAACAATATGTTCCTATTAAATTTACCCTCTCTCATTGCTTCTTGAAATTAAATTCAATTTTACTCTCAAGTTTGTTTGTTGAAATCATGTAATAAAAACATCCCTGAACGCAATCACTTCCAATCAGAAAGCTTTCCAGCATTTATAATGATAAAACACTATTTCAAAAGGCTTGTTCCAGCGTTTTACAGAACAGAATAAACACGTTTTTATTTACAACTGAAATTAGTCTCTGAAAGTCCCTCTGAAGTCTGAGGGGCCTCCTGGGTTTACCTCCAGCACTTTCACACCACTTTGGCAATTCCAAGATGAGCTGAACACACAGCAACCAAACTCGTGTATTGTCAATTTTAGTCCTGAACATCGTTTTATAGCATCATTAAGATTTAGGCGGATATAATTTCTTTCTGTATATTCAATCAATGTTAGCATGTTCTGCGTTTATGCTAATGGCTGAATTATGCTCGTTCTAAAGCTGTCAGGTCTGAAGCTGGTCAGAGGCCTCTCAAAGAGCACAGCCATGCTCCTCTGCGTTGGTGCTTTACATCGGATAAACAGATCACGGATTTTGGGGGTGCTGAGCCACTGTGGTTGTGTTGGCAGACATAGGCTGTTCTCAGTGCTCCTTAAATGCTAATGGTTTGCACATCTCAGGATCAAATCTGTCACAGCTGGACAAGAAGGTGTTTACAGCTCTGGAAGATAGGTATGTAGAGTAGTTGGCTCTGCACAGCTTAAAAGCACTGTGGTGTTAAAAAGCCCCAGGAATATTGTTCTGAAATGTTCTTAGATTTCACTACAGTTTGAAAGAAGAGCACACCAGTGTCACCATGGTAATACATTATAGGATACATTTCAGAGAGAAAATAAGACATAAAAATTGCAGATTGATCACCCTGGAAAGTCTTTCAGGTTTGGGCCACTCACTGGCAATTCCAGCATCTCAAAAAGTAGAACAGTGCCGCAAGAATATGGAAAACTGCGGAACCATGTGGTGCTCCTCTCATGTGCCCTGCACTTGTTTCATATGCTGGAGAGAGCTTGGCATCAATGGGGTGTTTTCAGAGCAGAATGCGTTTGAAGTCTGTAATAGAAATCCATTGTAGAGAGGAGAGGAAGATGTGAATGTTGGTGACAGTTTGACACATCTTTTTTCCAGCAGTGATTCAGAAGTTCCAGTGCTTGTATTTTATTACAAATGGTGGTGTTCACCCAAGCAGACTGATGAATCTCTGGGCAATTATGATTTTTTTTCGGTAGTTTGGCTAGAATTTGTATCTCTCCCCTTATTAGACAGAGCAGGCACCATGATGCAAAAGCAACTTGTGCCAGGAACACAGCGTGCTGTACAGACACAAAAAACAAAGGGGCAGATCTGTCCTGACAAGCTTGTGGTGTAAAGCCCCTACCAGACAATGGGGTAAGGATGAGAGTGCACCAGGTGATCCTGAATGCATTGGTTCAACTTCGTTAGCTCCATACAGGGAGGTGCACTTGCAAGTAGTCTCAAAGGAGAAGGAATGAGACTGGCTCCTGCTTGCTGGCCACCACATTAAGCTGACAAAGCAACTCCAGCAGGTTGCCCTGACAAAAGTGATTGTTGAGGGAATGATCTGAAGTCTGTGAAGCAATATGAGAGAGCGTGGATGCGCGCGGCGATGAAACAGCTCTGGAGGAAGCAAGAACTGGCAGTTAAGGCAAGTAATAATGTCTAGAAATGTTCAGTGTCCCTAAGATAAAATAGACTACAGTAATATACTGTCTTAAAATAGAAGTAGTTCATTTATAATGTAGCACATTGGGGTGAGATATCACTGAGCTATCATCCCTGTAAACTAACCTTTCCCTGCCAGCACATGCGTTCTGACCAACATTTCTCATGCAATGAGCATCCCAGTTTCTACAAGTACCTAAAATGTCATTTTAGTTCCTTGAGTTAGATTTGGAAGTTATTTGGGAATGGACTTGTCTGTCATTGTCTTGGTTTTCCTCATGATGTTCAACAAGTCCAAGTGCAAGGTCCTGCATTTGTGTTGGGTCAGACCCATTTTCAGTAAAGGCTGTGTGCAGAACTGATTGGCAGTAATCATGCAGAGAAGGACTTGGAGGTACTGGGGGATCAAAAACTGGATACAAGGCCAGCAGGGTGTGCTGGCAGCCCACAAAGCCACCCGTACCCCAGGCTGCACCAGGAGCAGCATGGCCAGCAGGGCGAGGGAGGGGAGATGCAGCTGGAATGAAATCAGCAGTGTAGGCCAAATCGCTGCCACCTAGCTTAAGAATGAACTGAAAAAAATCTTTGCTTGGAGAAATCAAAGGATATAATCATAAACTGCTGTTGCGAGGGACGGGCTAATGATGTGCCAGTGATTTTTATTGCCTTGGGTTATAAGACCTTGAGGGACCTTATGGTCTTCTCTTGGACCTGAAATATTTCCACAGTTCAGTGCTACCCAGTAGATATAGAATGGCAAAAGATTACTTCTACATCACCTTAAAGATAAATCTTGAGACCCTGGCAACCTTTGGGAGAAAATATAATTGTCTTCCTAATTAAAATTGATTTTTTTTTCAAGTGAATGTGCCCTTCTATCGCTATCCCAGCTGTGTAACTGACTGTATGTCCCTTATTACAACTGATATTTATGGTCACCAACTGACAGTATACTCAGCACAGCATGCAGTGTGTATGATACGGCTTGACAATGGATCACAGAGCAGTTAATCCCTTTAGAATATACATATCTCCCTAACAAATGCCCAGAATGACTGTGGTGCTGTTTTCCTTGCTCACTGGGCTGTACCTGTTGGTGTTTCAGGTGATGCCTTAAGTAAAGCTATCACCCAGAGGGCTGCGTTCCCACATCAACTTGCCGAAAGGAATTAGGTACCTACCTCCTTCAAACTTCTGTGAAAATCCTGGGATTAGCAGATTGAGTGTGAATACCAGTCTTGAATAGAAACATTTACAGAAGCATGGTGTTAGCATTCCTTGCGGTTTTCATTGCTTTATTAGCTCTCTAAAGGTATAACTTCATTTTCACAATGGTCCGCCTTGTGCTAATGCTTCTGAAGAAGGTCACAGAGGTGCAAGTGATGCCGTGGTTTGGCCTACAGCATTTTCTATATTGCAGATGTATCTATATTGTACATCTTTTACTACACTTCAGAAGATAATAAGAGACACTGTTGTGTATATTTCTGGAGCTGGCGCTTTTCCAGGGAAAAGAAAAAAAGAGAAAAAGGGAATTGTTTTCATCTGTGAACTAAGGAGAAGTCCTCTGGATACACTGAAGTAAAATAAACACGATAGTTCAAAAGGCATTTTAGGCAAAAAGCATTTAGCTCAAAAGGCATACCTCAAAATACACTACAAGTTTAAAGGTCATGAAAATGCAGCATGAGAAGAAAGGAAAAAAGCCAGCACACTTGAAAAAGTTTCGCTGGAGTAGAACTAAAAAGTCAAGTGACCTAAAGAAGAGTTTTTCTGTCACTGGACTTTTTCCCTGCTCTTGACATCCTCTGACAGGGTGCAAATTTAACAGCCTCCAGACAGGAGTCATCAGCAGAGACAGACCTTCTCATCATCAAAACTAAACATAAAGATCTCGCCCACTGAGCTTAAGGGTCAGTTCTCTGGTAAGTCAGCAGCAGCCAGCGGAGCAGTACGGGGGGGACAACTCTGAACCACTGATTCATTCAACATGGAGGCCTTGAGCTTGGCATGACGAAGCTGAGAGCAGTAAACAGGCTCAGTAAATGCTGGCATTGTGAGGCTTTACGACTTGGGGGTATGGGTCTGGGGATTAGGGGGGGCTTGTGCCTTGGGCTGCTGGACCCGAAAGTGAAAAGCTCTATTGCCAGCTCCACTGTGTTATCGGGAACTCGGCGCCGTGTCTTACATGCTAGTAGAAAGAGGGAGCTTTTCCTTATTCTATCTTGTCTGGCTGTTCCTTATTTTAGCATGACAGTAATTATTTAACCACCCTTCCAGGAAATAGATTTGAAGTCGTCTTTTCAACTTGTGGTGAAGCTGTATCAATACTCTCAGATGTAGGGCAGTGGAGGTGAGGGAGAAATAACTCAGTAGCTTGGCTTAAACCTAACTGAACATATTAGTCATGAAATATTTAAACCATCAATATCACACATTGATGTGCAAAATGTTTAATTATGTATCATTTCAGTTATTATTCATGTTAGATCTTAGACCTTAAGATGTACATACATTTAAAAAATAGCTCGGGAGATGTATCAGGAGTACAGAGGAGCATGAAAAATCTGAAGGCTGGCTGCACGCTTCTGTCTTGAGAGTATGTGTCAGAAAATTCTTTTTTGCCAAATTATGGAATCCTTTTATAGGACTCAGTGCAAACAATGTTTCTGCCTTTAGTAAATGTCTCTGGTAAAACAAGACCATTTCAAAGGAAGAGCGTCAAAGTTTTAAGCTTAATGCATCTTCTATTCCATTTAGGTCCATATGCTGTTTCCGTCACTGTATCTTAAGTGTGTGTAACTAAGTGTCTTCCAGTATCGCATTAAGCAGCACGACTACCATCTGTCACAAATGGTTTGTTCTCTCTCCCCGATGGGAAAACTGTATGTACAATGTCATGCTTCAAATGTACATATCTGCTAAGTATTTCCTAGAGAAGGCAGAATTGGAGTGGATTGTTTAGCACTTGTAGAAAATGCTGAGGACTGTTTGGTGCCCCTTTGGGCAGTGTCCGCTGGTTTCCCATAGGGCAGTGAGATCTTTGCCATTGCCTTCCGAGGGCACCTGATGGGCAGAGAGCTGACAGCTGGGGAAATTGCCTCTCTGTCTCTAGGAATGCTCATAAGAACAGCAATCTTAATGGGGGAAAGCTATTTGGGGTCAGGGCCAGGATTCATATGTTACTATATTTTTGTCACAATGCTTTCAGAAATGTAGCTGGGAAAAGCATTCTACCTGCTTTGCTAGCTACCTGTGGTGCAGCGGCACGCCACCAAAAACCCACATTGCAAAGCCTTATTCTGGTGGTTCGTAAGCCAAATGGGAGGAACAGAAGAGCAATGATGGTGAGCATGCTGGAGTTTTGAAATTTTTTATTAGCTTTTTTTAATATTGGAATGAAAAATATCCATCAAACATGTTTACCCTTTATCACCTGTACAGTAATAAAATACTGTGAATGGCTTAAAATAGCCAACTTCCAGACCATTGGATTTGAGATTAGAATTGGTTTACTGAGGCAGAATCTGGTCCTGCTCTAACAGAAGGTATGTTCAGTCTGTTCGTATGCAACAGTAGTGGCATGCACTGGCTACTGAAATGGACACTAATGAAAGTATCTTCTGTTTTCTTAAAGATTAAGGCATTATTTCCTTCTCACCTTTAGGAGGCGTTTAGAGACTGGATTGCTGATGCCTCTGTCCGGTTTCATCTTGCAATTGACAATTTGCTTTTTCTTACAATCCAAGTGCTAGTAGAATTAATCTAAACTAATCTTAATCTAATTATCACCAATGGATTTATTATTCGGTGTAGCCTACAAAGTGAGGCTGTTGTAGTTAATCTGAAAATTGCATACACGTTTGCTTTGCAATTCGATTGTTCAGTTTTGGAAGGCTATTTTAGGGCTTAAACAAGCTGGAATTCTTAGGAATTTCATAGATTTCAGTTGCAGCAACATCATCTGCATAAGATAAGCTTTGGGTGTGTTTCACAGAGTCCTAAACAGAGTCACAGGCTTGTGCTGGACATTTTGAAACTGAGTCGGGACTAATGATGATGACCCTGGTACTGGTATTTTCTTTCTGAGATGGCTGCCTAATGCAACTGCTGCCAGCACAGGCTGGATACCTTGAGCAATACGACAACATACAGTGCCTGTCTGCCTTTCTGCTCCCTGGGCTTGTGTGTTGCCTTCCATAGGAGTAAAATAGCGTTATGGAGTGTGCGTGTCACAGCACAGCCTCCTCCCACCTTTGTGCTGTCTCTCGAGCTGTCCCCAGAGTGCTTTCAGCTTCTGCAAAGACATCAGGTGGAGATGCAGACTATTAGTGGGACAAATTAGCCGAACTTCAGCTCTTGATTTTCTTCCCTGGGAGGGTAGTGAGATGTCCTGGTTTGTTATGTACCTCATTGGAGCCAAATACATCCTCCTTTGGTGATACAGTGTTCACCAAACAATCCATGTGAACGATGTGCCCACAGGCTGCCTGCAATGCAGTTCTGCAGAGTATAATTTGTAGGCTGTAATTGCAAATACAATCTGTGTTCTTCTACACAGAAGGCCTTTCTTGTACATCCTACCACTTCAAAGCATTTGATAGACTTAACCACGTTAAAAAAAAAAAAATAGCATTAAGGAAAATCTACATCTTCCATGTATATAATTTACACAAACGTGTCCCAGTAAATGACACTTTGTTAGCAGCTCAGTCAGGATGTGCAGCTCCTAAAGTCTATCCGTAATGGCTGCAGCGCCTGCTGGTTGCCAACTTGTAAAGCTTTTCTGAACGCTGTTGTGGCTCCAAAGGATTATTTATTGAACAGGCGAGCTTGTGAAACCTTCCCAAAAGCTGCAACGCAAAGCTGTCACAAGTATGCTTCTGCTGAAAATTCCTTATCCAAACCCAATCCTCCAGGAGCAAGCAGGGCCTTCAGGTTCCAGCAGCCTTGTAAGAGCTCTTGCCTTCCCCAGTGACTAATAGAAACATGCTCCACAGAAACAAGGCAATTTTCCGTTAACTTACAGAAAGGTTTGTTACTTACCTCCATCAAGTGTTGCATATAAGCCATTTTTGTGATGGGGGAGGATTGTGTCTATTTGTGCCCTGTCTACTGAAGGGTATATTGTGCACCGAGGAGAAGACACTGGAGAAAATGAACTAAGAGCACGACTTGTGAATTTGTGTGTGTATGGTACCTGAAGGACAGGCTCAACAAGCAGGGAAAGCAGCACAGGTTGGTAATGGCTAGATAGGTGTTTTAACACTTCTCTGATTTCAGATGTGTTTGTGACAGTTGGAGATTCCTTATGCTCAAGTCTTTGCTGGCTAGGTCCATCCATTTTCGGGGGATATTGTTGACTGTAGTGGACAGCACAGGGCATTCAAACAAAAGCCATGGTTGTGCCTCATTTTGTCTTTTTTTGTCTCGACAGTGACATTTTAAGAACATATAGCACTCCATCCTAGTGAGGAATGAAATAACACTATGCTGGACATGGGGCCAGAAGTATTTCTTTATACTCTTATTCCTGCCAAAATCACATTGTTGACACTTCAGCTCTGGTACAATTAGTTGGAGTTGTTTTAGAATCATAGAATACCCTGAGCTGGAAGGGACCCATAAGGATCATTGAGTCCAACTCCTGGCACCGCACAGGTCTACCCAAAATTCTGTCCCTGTGACTAAGCGCACAGTCCAAACGCTTCTTAAACTCCAGCAGGCTTGGTGCAGTGACTGCTTCCCTGGGGAGCCTGTTCCAGTGTGTGTGACAACCCTCTCAGTGAAGAACCTCTTCCTGATGTCCAGTCTAAACCTCCTCTGCATCAGCTTGACACCATTCCCTCGGCCCTATCCCTGGTGACTGAAGAGAACAGATCGGCGCCTGCCCCTCCTCTCCCCTCCTGAGGAAGCTGCAGGCCGCAATGAGGCCTCCCCTCAGCCTCCTCTTCTCCAGGCTGCACAGGCCCAGTGCCCTCAGACGCTCCTCGTACGTCTTCCCCTCCAGGCCCTTCACCATCTTCGTCACCCTCCTCAGGACATTCTCCAACAGTTTCACGTCCTTTTTGTGCTGTGGTGCCCAGAACTGCACACAGTGCTTGAGGTGAGGCCGCACCAGTGCAGAGCAGAGCGGGACAATCCCTTCCCTCGACTGACTAGCGATGCCGTGCTTGATGCACCCCAGGGTACGGTTGGCCCTCCTGGCTGCCAGGGCACACTGCTGGCTCATATTCAGCTTGCTGTCAACCACGACCCCCAGATCCCTCTCTGCGGGGCTGCTCTCCAGCGTCTCGTCACCCAGTCTGTACGTACAGCCAGGGTTGCCCCATCCCAGGTGCAGGACCTGGCACTTGCTCTTGTGAAACTTCATGTGGTTGGTGATCACCCAGCACTCCAACCTGTCCAGATCTCTCTGCAAGGCCTTTCTACCCTCAACAGAGTTCACAGCTCCTCCAAGTTTGGTGTCAGCAAATTTGCTCAAAACACCTTCTAGTCCTACATCCAAATAATTTATAAAAACATTGAAGAGGACTGGCCCTAAAATGGAGCCTTGAGGGACCCCACTAGTGACCGTCTGCCAGCCTGATGCGGCCCCATTTACCACAACCCTTTGAACCCTGCCCGTCAGCCAATTGCTCACCCATCGGATGATGTTTTTGCTTAGCTGTATGCTGGGCATTTTGGATCCTGTGGGAAACTGTGTGAAAGGCCTTGCTGAAGTCCAAAAAGATCACATCAGCTGGTTTCCCTTGGTTGAATAGACGGGTGATCTTATCATAAAAGGAAATCAAATTCTTACTTCCCTTTGATCAGTATTTCACCTAATAAAATAGCTCTGAGATAATTCGAGCAGATTTTGACTAATCCTGAGATCAGATCACTTTTCCTTTTGCAATTGTAAAACAGGTTCCTTTAGCAGGAAAAACATAAAACGTAGCACCTAGTATGCAATTCCTTTAAAAAAAAAAAAAAAATGAAAAAAAATGAAAAAAAAAAAAAAAGGAAAAAGAAAAACCTCCCCCTAAACAATCAGACTGGCTTCTGTACCTCTGCACATGTTTACAAGGGCCGTTTCAGCACAGGGATGGCATAGCCAGGCCCACAGCGTAGCGGAGCTGCAGCAGGCCCTCTGCCAGGAGCTGGGGGCTGGCAAAAAGCCCCCATGCGGGTGGGAGGTGGGCGCGTAAGGGGCAGGCTGAGGTCCCAGCTGGGGCCAGCAGCGCACCCTGCGGCGGCTGCTGCCAAAAGGAGGAAAGGAGGTGGCAGAAGGGCAGAGAGCTGGCTGGCCCGGAGAGCGCCATCCCTGTGTGTCAGGAGCGGTCAGCGTTTCACCAGCTGAGTTCCATAAATTGGCCCTGGGCAGTCAGCGCTAGCGCCAGCTGCTGACTTTGTAGCAGCCATAATCTCAGCAGGGACAAATAGGGAAAGATGTATTGACAAATGGCACCGAGCATAATAAACTGCTTGGCTTTATGAATGCTGGGATCCAAATGATCAAAACAGATGTACAGTTTCCAGATCTTAGCTGCACTGTCAGAATATTCCTGGTTTCCTCTTGCATAGTCATCCATAATGAAAAGAAAACAAGCAGATTTGCCTTCTCTTGGGTTTTTCTTTATTGCTCACTCAACATTAATTACAGACTATTGTTGGAATAGCAGGCTGGCAGGCACCAGCACCCCAAACAGGGTATGTAGGTTACTCTGTCACTTCGGCATGCAGCATATAGCTAAAATTATCTTCAGAACAAGCATGGCATTGACACAGTCACGCGGGAAAGCACCGTCCTTATCTACCCCTTACAAATTTAAATCTAACCTCTCACGTTGTAAAGCCTGGGAAAGGAAATTGAGTGAAGGTTGCCATTTGCACATAGAAGCCATAAAAAAGGAGGTAGGGAGACGATGTGAAGAAAAGGTTTAATTCAGATCAGTTAACACAATGATTTCTTATATTTTCATGCCAAGGGAACTGTAAAGGGGGGAAAAGAAGATGACACAATGGAAATATATGCCTTTAAAAACATTTGGACACACAAATCCTCTTCTGATTTATATGTGATTTGCAGGTTCATCAAAATGACTTTTATACTTAGTGTTGCCTGAAGTGCTCGGGGTCATTAGGGACTTTTCAGCTTATCAGATAAATTCTGTGTATCCTGCCTTGCTGTTTGACTATAGCATTTTTTAAAAGACTTGTCAAGTCAATGGGTTACCACATCCCTAAGGCAGTGCATTTAATAGTTATAAAGTGCTGTCCTTTGCTAAGTGAAATACTGAGCGCTGAGCAGAGTATACAGTTCTGAAGCCGTAAGTGAAAAGATGAGCTCTAATATATTTTCCACATACGGTAGGCATGAGGAATTCAGAGCAGTGCCCATTTTCTTTCTGCCCAGAACAATAAGCATTTTGCTGATTAAATATTAATGTTACCACTGATGCATTGGTACGAACAGAAGTAAGTCAGAAATTGGACCATTTTGATCTTAGGCTCCTCAGTTAATCGACGTCTGCCCTCAGACGGGTGGTGTGACTGCCAACATTTCCTGTTGGACTTCAAGCCCCATTTCAAGGCAGTGCAGCCTCCCTGTGGGGCTCTGGGCTCCCAGGAGAGGCTGGGAGCATTGACAAGCATCTCGTGCTGCCTGGGGCCATCCCCAGCAAGCCGCTGAGCCAGCTGCCGTGGAGCGAGGCATTTTTAAATCCTCAGTACCCACAGGCAGAAACTCGCGGAGCTCTTACCGGCTTTCCTTCTGCCCAGCGCCAGATAGCACAATGAATCCGAAAGTCTCCAGACTCTTGTTAGGTGACGAATGTTGGTAACTGGCCTCAGCGGAGCTGACCAGACCCATGCACCTCTGGGAACCTCTGCGGTCCTCAGCAGCAGCCTGGGGCCTGCCAAGGCAGCGGCACGATGTTGGCAGGTACGTTTCACCTCAGAAGCTCCACGGTCTCTGGGAAGAAATACTCGTGTGGAATCAACAGCCCCTCATTTCCAGGGGATTTCTGCTGCTTTTTCCATACATCATTGAGAGAAAATACTCCGAACGCTATAAGTACATCCTTTATTCCCCACTTCCTTTGCTTCCCATATACAAACCAGACATATTAGGAGCATGACAAAATGTTTTTGAAGTCCTTTTCTCCCCCTTCAGTATCCCAGAGCCAGGAGCGAAGTAGCAGAGGAGCAGGACTTGTGTTCACAAAGCAGGTCTTGTTTTTAACCTCCCTATGCCTTATATCCTCTGGCTGGCAATGTGAAAGTTGTTTTAATATTTGAAATAATTTAAAATCCGTGAAATTAGAAGTAGCAACTATACTGATGGAGTCTGGGTATCTGCTGGCTCAGGGTAAGAAGTGAAGTCATTAAAACTCTACCCTGCAACCTGTTGAGAGAAATAATATAGTGGGTGTTGTATTTCATATGATTCAGCTCAGTCTTGAAAATTGGCAAACCTTTTATGCTCAATTAGATTTCAAATCTGCTTTCAATACCTCATGCTTTGTAGACGAGATTTTTAATGGTACTGGGAAATAAAAACAAACCCCAGCCCCTCCAGGCGAGGATAGCTGCGGTCCTTGCTGCAGCAAGCATCTCAGGCAGAGCCACTGCCTTTGTGGGTGTTCAGCTGAGCGGCTCAGAACAATCTTTTGGCCTAAAATACCACAAATAACATTACAGAGGAGTAGCTTAACTACCATGTTGTTCAAGTCAAGCATGCATGAAGTTACATGGAAATGCCATCAGACTTTAATGCATTCTCTTAGTAGTTATCTAAGTAAAATAAGGTTAACCATAGCACAGATTATGTTAAGGAAGTGCACAGAATGAGTATTACTTGTGTTTTTGAGACTCTGCCAAGTCAGGATATCCTGCTGGGAGGTACATTGATTTTTTGCTATACATGGCTTATTTTTTCCTGGCCTTTTTTTCATGGCTTTTTTTTTTTTAACTTTTGTATCAAAGAAACTTCAGATCTTTGAGTTCCTCGACTGCATTATTCTCAGTCTTAACATTTCACTTCTGCCTGTTTGGCATTACTATCTGGCACCAACTCAGCTGGAGAACCTGTTTTACTTCTCGAGACTGTGTGATTAAAACTTGGGTTACTGTCTTTATTTTTGGCTTTGAGAGATGATACTCCCTTTTAACCTCCCACCACTTTTATTGAAGTTTGCCCATATCAAAGTCATTGGACTGCCGATAAATTTTTGTTCCTCTAACAAGAAAAAAATGTAGACAGAAAAGATTTGGGTAGGTTATGTGATTTGACAGTGTGGAAATTGACTTTGTGAAAATTGTTCTAACTTCTTAATGCCACTTGATCTTCTCCAGAGGTTATAAATAACACATGGGATCCTATAGAGATTATAAGCCTGGTACATCTAAATTTTACTCAAGATCAAAAGTAGAAATGACTTATTTCCTAGATAAAGCTGTTTTAGAAGGTGCCCGGCACGATTTTAGGAACCTAAGAAATTCAAATTAGTACAGCAACACTTTCTAGACTGCATCCTCAAAGCATTTAAAGGGTGTTTATTCTGACAGCTGAATCTTTATCTGGTTCATTCTACCAGCAAAAAGAAACAAGTCTTATCTTAGAAGTTACAGTCTAAATAGACAAGAGAGACAGAAAACCAGGAGAATATAAACCCTATTATGCTTGTCTTGCAAGCAGGGATGTAACAGACTGCTTTCTCTGCCCCTTCACATGAACGGAAGGACTAAAACCCTTACTTTTCAAGATTAAGTCAACTGTCACGAGAGCATACATTTTGTTGGTGTTGTTCGTATTGCCACCAAGATTTCTCCTCTTCTACAGCACCGGGAATTGAGTGAGCAAAGTTGTGAGGGAGTACTTCACACATCCCAGCGTTACCACTGGCTTTTTTAATCTCAGTGGTGCTCGGCTCCATAATTACTGCTCAGCAATTCCAGCTACGTTTCTTCTTTATTATTAATTTTTAAGCGACAATGTAATACACTTCAATGTAAAACAATAATACTAAAATCTAGGAGGGCAGCTAAGGCTGGAGATTAGCCCGAATAAACGTGTTAATTACAGGTAGGAGGGTGCCATACCTTTCTCCTGTCCTTGTGTGCTGTCACAGTTCTGAGAAGCTACCCTGGGAGGAGGGCCAGGAGATGGAGGTTTTGGAGGATGGTCTGTGCATGTGGAAGAGGAGGAGGAAGAAGCTGCTCTAAGCACGCACAGATGGCGTGGTGCTGTGGGACAGCAGGCCTCGTTGGAGGCAGTGCTAAGTAGACAGTCTGGGAACAGGATCTGGGTTTTAGCAGCTGATTCAATCAAACCACCTGCACGTAGCCTGGTTCCACTTCATTTGGACTACTGCAATCTGAGAAATAGAATGGTAGCTCTGGAAGCTTGTATCTGAAGTATCTGCATAGCTACTAATAGATGTGCAAGCATTGCAGTGTGTATGTATGTGTGCAAAACATACGAGTAAGGGTATATTATAGCAACATAAATAAGGAACCTGATTAGATTACATTTTCACTCCAGGTTCTTATCTGATCCTGAGATTCTATTTTTAATACAACAAAGTAAAAAATGTTCAAGCCAAAAAAAAAAAAAAAAAAAAAAAAAAAAAAAAACACTTACAGGTCATAATAATATTCCACAACCCAAATCAATATGAACTAGACATTAGTAGGACAGTTTTGTGAGTGGAATGACCATAAAGCTCTAAATTGTCCTAGAGAGAAAGGATCGGTACGTTTGTTGAACGCATTGAATTCTCTCTGAATGCACTGCTGAGTTTCAGAAGCAAGGACAAAATAATGGTCTGTTAATTTGGATAAAAAAATGTTTTTTATTCCCCCTTTCTAAAAAATTCAGGTTTATTTTCTGTGTTACAGAAGGGTGCAGGGGATTAAAGGTTTATTTCTAAGAAGCTACAGTTGGCTTCCCGGGCACTTAGTATGCTCTAGAGACATTAATATCTAACCCATTCAGGGATAATTGCATTAGTTGTCTTTTCTCCCAACTAAATTGTTTGAGTACATTAACAGTCAATTTTGTGTTGACAGGGCATGAATTTCTACTGATGGGAATGGAAAGCTTTGTATTATCTCAAGCAAAACATCAGTCTAAACTTTAAATTCTGGGAGTATATCATTGGATCAGGGACTTTGTAGATGATATATTGCAGATGGGAGAGATCTCATTTTAGCAGTAATGGGAAGCAGTGGATTTAGCAAAAGATAAACCATGTTTCTAGCTGGAAGTGTTTCTTTTAACCCAATAAAGCTTCAGACCACAAGCCAGTCCTTCAAATTAGATTGTTAATTTTTAATGCAAGTAGCAATTACTGATGTGACAGATAGCACACCGGATCTTGCTCCCATCAAAGGCTGTGGGAGTTCAGGCATTGATTTCACCAGGGGAGACAGCAGGTCCAGATGCAGTTAAGTTAACAAGGTGTGATGTATGTCGTCTGTGCGAATGCATGTAGTATGTATCGTGTGGCTTTCAACAGTATAAGGTTATTCTGAATCAGTCTAAAAAGCAGTTAAGGAATGGGTCAGTATGTTTGATACCAAAAATTCTCAATCCAAATGCGTAGGAAAATTCTGGTAACTTCCGTTTTTGTTGAATAAAACCAGCTGGTAGAATACAGCCTGTTGTAAGTGGATCCCATCTTCATGCTGCCTATGTCCTTGTTCCTTGTCTTTTTCAATCATCTGTCTCTCTGATAAGATTATTTTTTCTTCCTAGAAAAATATTCTAACTCATTCTTTCACAATTGCTCCTTCTTGATGTCTTTCTTTTGCTTCATCTTCAGATACCAGTGGCAGCTTTCTACCCTGTAATCTTTTTTGGAATACTTTTTTTGGAATACTGACAGGGTATCCCTTTTTTTTTTTTTTTTTTTTTAACTAGTTACTCAAGATGGTCACTGCCTTTCTTCTCTGATGTCCAAGAGAGCCAGCCCTTTCGTGACCTTGCCTGTTCATCACCCGAAGAGGACATTCGGACAACCCAGGTAGTTTAACTGTCAACAGAAGTGAATGGCTTTGAGAGCTGTTATTTACTATGCAGAGCATCTCCTTCTCACTCTGAAAGCAGTGAAGATGTATGAGCAGCCCATAAAGTTTGCTCCCACCCCATGCACAGCCAAAAGAGAAACAGAGAAATTAATATAGTCTTAACTTTGCTTCTGTTTTGTCAAATCAACTTGTTGAAGGGAAAGAGAGAAATAGGACAGGGAAGAAATTACACCTGACCCTTAGACTGGAATTCAACATAGAAAGGTACATACTCAGCACTCACATAACTATGAGGAGTGAATGACTGCTTGTGAACCCATTGATACTGTTCATATTCATCTAACACCTATCTTAATCCATTATTTGAATGCTCCTGCATGTAAAGTAAAAGTCAGACTGGTCACTTTCCCCTTTTGTTAAGGGGTCCTTACTAATAATACAAGAAAAGACTCAAAAATTAGAGAATATCACAATAGTAGTTGGTATTCATTGTCTGGAGCAACAATTTTGAGCAATAAGAATTAAAAATAATTGTTTAATTAAAACTGTATCTTCCTGTACTATGAAACAGATTTGATCTTGTATATAATTTGGCAAATTCCTGTTTGGAAGCATTAGGGATGATTCATGCCCATCTGAGCTAATTGTTTGTGCTCCCTCTGCAATCAATGAAGAAAAAGCCCCTGCCTCTTCAATCCCATTCTAAAAGACTTCTGTAAAGTAGAGTGTTTGCAAAGCTGATAGTATGGCCAGTTCCCAGCTCCTGAATATTTATTGCCTTGCAAAACTCTGCTGCAAATCTTGGTGGATGTGATTAACAAATTGTGAAAATGTTTGTTTTCTTAATAGCTTTTCTATTTTTATAAACTGGGATTATATTGTTCACACCATTTTACATTGGATGAGTAGTGTCAATGGAGTTTAATTATGATTGCTCAGTTTTTAGTTGAATGTAGATAAAACTAGCAGCTAACTGATGAGCAACAGATTGTCAGCTTCTGCTTTTACATAGGGGAGCGATATAATTTTTCACACTAAAGTAAAATTTGTCATACGAGATGCTGGAGAAAATGACATTGTTTCATATTGTGAACTTCACCAGATGAGCTTCTGGGGACTGCTAGGCAAACTGTTGCTTCACCGTATGTCCAAACGCTGCACTTGCGGGTATATGGCGGGATGCAGCATGCCAATTCCAAACAGTTTAAAAGTAAGAAGCCGCTATAATTCCTAGATCTGCATTCGGATCTGGATGTGAGTGTTTGATGGGTACTTGGAACTGAGATTTTGATGTGGACCCCCCTCCTGTGCATGTAGATGAATTATAGAAATTAGGAGTGTGCCTCTTTAAGATGAGATCTAAGGCATATGCTTTTATAACATAAGGTAGGGCCATGTTGTGGCAGCTCTTTTTAGGCATTAGTCACCATTGAATTCACTGTGAAATTCTGCATAAAACATGATAGCATGCTGTGGCATACAGCAATTGCTGTGATGGGATAGAAGAGTATGGAGAAAACATATTAGAAATGCAGCGGGTAAATGAAGTTGACATGCCACACGGGATATTTTGAACTACATTTCACATTTCAGAGTAGAAAAATCAGTGTAAAGGGAAAAGAACTTTCACAAAACAAGTAGCAGGGGCTGATAACTCTTGCAACTTTTTGGTGTCTATTATCAGACTCGATCATATAGTGAGAGTTGCTTTTTCTGTAATGTATTCTGCTGCTTTCTTTATAGTGAAAGAACAGCTGTTAAGCAAAAATTCTGCCTTCAGCAATATCTGTTAATAGATGTGTTTCCTCAACAACAAAACAAACAAAAAAATAAAAGCAACAACAACTACAAAAGAATGTAAGAGAGATACAGCAAGATGCTTAATTTCTAAGCATGTTAGGTGCCCTGAACCTGTTGAAAGTGTTCAGGAAAGCTATTTCATTGCGGTTGTCAGAGGCACGATCCAGTTTGTGCTAGTTTTACAAGTGGAAATAAATGGGTCATCTGAGACAAGGGGGTGTCAGCAGCATGGGAGGGGGCTGTCTCCCCTCAGCCCCTTCCTCTCTCAGGGAAACCAGTGCCACGTGGCAGCTCCAGCTGACGGTAGAGATGCTTTCAGTGAGCACAGCCAGGAGAAAGGGAACCAGTTTTCACCGGGTATCTGTTTTTTCAGTAGTCCACATCCGTGCTATTAAAAGCTGTTCACTGTGCAAGGGAATTCTGTATGCTGGAAACGGATGCTTGTATTAGGTCATCTTATTTGCCCTCCAGGCAGTTCAAAATTGTCCTCTCTATTCTGTTTTCCAGTGATTTGCTTTGACCAATTTTAACTGACCCAAATAATCAGGCTTTCATTTTCCCCAATTTTTCAGCCCAGTTGCTCTAAATCTTAGCAGCTGTTTCCTGTACCTGATCTGAATTTTCCCTTTCTTAATACTGTGTTATAAACGGGGAGAAGAAAGGGGAAAGGAGGATAGAAACAACTGAATGTAGCTTGTGGGCTTTCCTATCATTCTGATTTTTTACCTAGAAACTAAGAACAGCTTTATTTATTTTAAGACCATCTTGGCACTTTGCTGATTTCACATCTACTGAGGCACTTGGGAAACCAGGTGAAATAATTTGATTTGGTTCTCATTCTGTCTGGAGCAAGACATCAGGCAAGGTCTTGAATGTAGCAGCAGATGAGCTGTTGCAGAACCTCATCAGGAAAAGAAGAACCAGAAAAGCTGTTCTTGTGAAATTCCCGTCCCAATTTTGCTGATAAAAGTTGTTCAGATAAGCTCCAGATAACCATCCAAGCTTATAAGTGCACATCTGCACCATCTCCAGCTGGTTTTGAGGTTCAGTCACCACTAATGAAAAGATGTGATTGAAAGCGAAAGAAGATAGGAAATGCCCTCTCCTCGAAACCAGTAGCTATCACTCACTGTTACAAAACATCACAGATAACACTGCTGGCCACTTTTCTCTATCCTTTGCTTTAGTACCAAGAGCACAGAGCGAACTATCTCACTGATTCTACTGTCAAAAATGAAAGTAATTCATTTTTATCGTTACTTACCAATAATTATTCATTTAAGTCTCTTGGCAGAAGAGGGTCACAAAATTACAAGCTGATGGAAGAATTTCAAAGCTTTACAGTGTGCCATGAAATCTCATGCTGAAATTACATTCTGTAAAATGTTTGGCCGTGGAAAGTTCAAGTGTCACCCAGCTGTAATTATAGGCTTGGTTTCGGAGAGGTTTATAATTCAGCAGCAAAGATGATGCCAGCACAAACTGAGCGTGCTGTACTGGGAACTACTCTATATGAAACCTCAATATTTTTCTTTCAGTTTTCCTTTTAAGGATATTTGTTAGTTTTTTTTTTGTTTACGTGCTTTTTATAAAAGCTGCTTTATTTTATTATTTGGTATTATGCCACTGGAAAATCCTTGGAAGAGAATTTAGGGCGTATTATACCTACAGGAGATCTAAAAAAATAAAAAATAAAAATAAAAAAAATTAGTGTCTTGAGGTTACCATTGTACCTTCTGGAATCAACGTCTTGTATCCCTACTACAAAAGCAGTCTTTTGGCTGTGTTTCCTTAACAAAAACAGTTCTTGCCCACCTACAGGTTGTGCTGCAGAAGGAGCTTACTGCGGTACTGTGCCTTAGGGACTGCTGTATTTCCTTCTCGAAAGCACTGGGAGCACTGGAAAAGAGAAGACCGAGGGGAGACCTCATCAGTGTGTATAAATATCTGAGGGGAGGGTGTCAAGAGGACGGAGCCGGTCTCTTTTCAGTTGTGCCCAGCGACAGGAGGAGAGGCAACGGGCACAAACTGAAGCACAGGAGGTTCCGGCTCAATATGAGGGGGCACTTCTTTACTGGGAGGGTGACAGAGCACTGGGACAGGCTGCCCAGAGGGGTTGTGCAGCCTCCTTCTCTGGACATACTCAAACCCGCCTGGATGCCGTCCTGCGCAAGGTGCTCTAGGTGGTCCTGCTCGGCAGGGAGTGGGACTGGGTGATCTTCAGAGGTCCCTTCCCACCTCGGCCGTTCTGGGATCCTGCAATGTGCCGTAAGAATGGGATCTCTCAGTGCTTTGCTGTGCTCTGCCCCTGCAGCAGGGAAAGAACCCACCCCTAACACCTGGCTTGTCTTCAGCCCTGTGGTGACTGTATGTGGTGCCTCTTGGGCCTTTGGAAGTACTGTTGCTGGGGCAGGATGCAGTAACCTCCAGAACTGCTTTGCTGAAGGAAAAGCCCCAACCTTTCAGCTTTTCCTGCACTGCATGTTGTAGAACCTGTATCCTTTGCTTGCCCTCTGCTCTCAGCCCTAGAGACCAGAGGTTAGTGCTGTATTACAACTTGTTAAATGTGGACTTTGTCTGTGACTCAACAGGCTACTTCTGTGAACAGATTAAATAACAACTTGCGATTAACTTTCAAGTGGATTTTCTTTTTCTCCTCCTTGCTTTGGTTCTGTGCAAACACATTTATTAGACAGAGCCCCTTTTTACAACTTGGGAACAGAGAGTTCTCTTCTCAGATTCCTCTGAGTTCCTTTTAATACCAATGAACTAAAAATTGGATCCCAGTTTTATAAGCAGCAAGAGTTAAAGAAAAATGTTTCTTTACATTGTCCCATCCATCCTTCTCATGCCACTTACCACTGTTCCTCCTGACTTTCTTCTGATGAGGGCTTGGTAGTTACTCCTGGGGAGATTCTTTTACTACAGTGGCACTTCCCAGCCTCTTCCCCAAGCATGATCTTACTTTCAGAGTGTGTCCAATTATAGATTTTCCATCTGAAACATTTCAACAGCTATACACTGTTGGGGATTTAGAAAAAGTCTAGATGAATCTGTCAGGTTGGTCCAGGTGGGAATTATGCTCAGCTTCTTACCCCGGTGGCATTGCCTGACGTGGTAACAGCTGCTGGAGCATCGTGTGCCGTAAGCTGCCCGGGGAACTGGAGGACAGCTCTTGGCCAGTTCTGGTTGTCCACAAAATCACTGGGCACCAAGACATCACGGTGAAAAGCCTTTTGTCTTTCTTTTGAAGACCTTTCTTTCTGAGTAAAATGTTGTAGCGAGATGTGGGGAATTTCTTTAAAAACTCTTGATTAATATTTTTTATTATTATTTTAATTACCCTAGTATAATTTAACTGTGAGTAAAAACCACATGTGCTTATGATGGGGAACAGATTTTGGTCCAGATTCCTGATTTTTACATTCTGACAGAGATGCTGTACAAGGATTGTAAAGGTTTTATGCAGCCTTTGTCTTCCCCTGTTTGCCTGCTCCTCCTTGGAACAGTTCTGACTTCAATGAGGCTCGAGGCTGTTCTTAGTAGTGTTTGGATTTATTGGATCCTTAAAGATTGCTTTGAGAGAAGAGAAAAAGCAGACTGCAGCAGATCTGTAAGGGAAGCAGTTACACAGCAGATTCCTGGGCTACTGGATTTCTGAGCGCCTCTAAGCTCTTTGTTAAAATTGCACAGGAAAAACAATTCCCTAATTGTGCTTTATCTTGTGTTTCAGCCACTACTGCCAGCATGCAGCAACTGAAATCTATAGCTCTTGTTTTTATGTATGACTTAAGACTTTTATGAGTATAACTTTCTAGAAAAAAATCCAGGCTGCAGTACTTAGGGATCTTTCCAATATTTAGTTTCTACCCACCCAAGCATAAGAGCAAACGCAAACCACATGCAGAAATTTTAGGTACTTTCTAGCCTGTATTCAGATCTGGTGAGGCAATGTTTCAGGAAGAATTTGCGGATAAGTTAATGCAGAGAGACGTACATTAGATTAATGTCACAGCTTGTGCTCAGAAATACACATCACAAAAAAATAAGACTGCAAGTGATTCTTCAGACTCCTGCATTCGTGTGCCTTAAACAGAATATGTAAGTGCATCTGGATCTGGGCAAGAGATGGTGTCCTAGTGCATGAAAACTGTCCTGATTTACAAATGTTAGCATAAAACCTTGAACTTCAGTTTCAAGTGTCTGAAAAAAGAGCCCAAATCACCAGATACCATCACTTCCTGAGGTACTGATTTTTTAAAGACAAGCCCATCCTCATGGAAAATTTTTAGTTGTGTTATATCATCACCTGGCGATTTCTAAAGCAACAAAAAATGAGAATCTATATTCAGAGACACATGTATGCTTGCTTCTGTGTTGAAAAGTGGTAATAACAATGCTGCTCAGACTTTGTTATGCTGTATAATTTGTTGTTTTTCTGTAATTTTATGTGGAGATTCTTTCATTTCTGTAAAATTCAGACATGTTAAGAGCCTAGCCCAACAGCATACCATTGAGACAGCTAAAAGCTCCTATTTTTCAGTTGAGAAGTAGCAGCAGTATCAGCAACACCATATAGCTGCACACGCACACAGTACCAACAGCATGCTGTTGAATGGGTTTTGTTAGGAGGGAAATAGGAGAGCTGGCAAGTCTATGCTCTGAATTTAGATATCCCTGGGTGTGCCACTGTCTGAGTCGAGTCTCATCACTGATGTAGGGAGGAAAATTAACCTGTGCTTTTGGAAACCTTCTGATAAAACAGGTGACTAGTAGGAGAATCTAGCACTGGGCTGCAGTACAAGACAGCTGAGAGCCAGTAGCGAGGCCCTGGGATGCATCAGGCTGTGTGTTTTAGTGCATTTAGGGAAGGGGATAGCATCGGTGCCCAAGGTGCACTTGTCATCTCTGCAGGAATGCCCCCTGTGACTCTGGTCACCTGTGCTCTCGAATGACAGAAACTAGAGCAGATGCAGAAAGTACTGCTGCAACAAAGAGAAGATAGAAAGCTCCTTTTTTCCTATGGGAGACTAGGAAAGCTTATGTGGCACGGTGTAGTGAAATGAAGACAGTGGGTGAAATACTAATGCAGTACGTCCCATTTCAGGAAAGACTGCAAAAAATAATGGTCGTGCACAAATGGTGTATCTGAACTGCCTATGGGTAATTTTAGACTGGAGATGAATAGAGGCATGCTAATCTAAGGGATGATTTTGGAAGAGCTTTCAGTCAGGGATTGTGGCAGTGGAGCAAAAACCCCGCTTTTGGCAATCGACAGTCTTAGGCATTGACTTGGCAACTTTAAAGAGCAAGACTGCTTCAGCCATGTGCAGTGGCACTTAGTATTAAACTGCAGTTCAGATTTGATTATTTTTCTTGTTGCTCTGAAGAATCAATATAAGTGTTAAAGTTTAGTGAAATAGCTTTACATAGAATCAAGTAGTTTTAAAATGAGATTTACTTCCCTATCTGATTTACAGCTATTATAACAGGGTGAGGCGCTAGCAATACCACAGGTAATACTCCTAAAAGCAATGAATGTAGCCTTAATTACATGTAAAGAATGCATACCTAAAAATGCTTGCTGAATTTTATGTAACTTCTTTTATTATTTCTTTGTTACTGCTGACCAAGAAGTACCCATTGAATACAAAATGCCATAATCAGCATAAAGATGAGCTGAGGAGTTCATTGCACTATATTATTAATGTAAAGGGAAAGGAAGACTGCAAATAGAATAGACTTCTGAAACTTCATTAGTACTCTAATTTATCTGGGAAATAAATGATCGGATTGAGCATGCACTGTAAAGGTAGATCTGGAAACAACCCAAATAATTCGCAGGAAAATTTGATAAGACAGTGTGGTGCATTGTACTTATAACAATTCAGACCAGGCTGTGAAGATAGTTCTATGGACTGATGGAGCAGAACAGGATCTGGTTCTACAAAGGGTTTTTTATTAAAAATGTTGCACTTTCAAATGTGAAGACAGCAGTTTACATTTATGTAGGGAGTTGTGCAGGAGGACAGATGTAGCTTTTCACTTCACTCAGCCTAGCCTTGGGCAGTGATCCAGTTTCCAATATATGTTAGACCTGTCCTAATATAAATCATTTCTTAATAGCTTCAGAGCTCTTCTGGCATCTGAAGGTCTACTGGGCACCAGAACACGTTTTCCTCTTGTTCTCATTCCTGCAGTAGGTTCTTTTTGGGCTGGAGCAGCTGCTGCAATTGCAGGGGGCTTTTTCCCACCAGAAGATTCACAAGACGCAGGAATTGTTCATCAGAAAGTTTCCTTACACTGACAGCTCTCTTCATCTTAGAAGGTTTTGTTGTTGTTGTTGTTGTTTGTTTTTTTGTTTTTTTCACACTGGGGAACCTGGCCTAGTGCCAGTTAATTGCACACCAAGACAGACAGCAGTTGCTATAGAAAAAAAAAAATCATCCCACGTAGTTGCTACCTGAGTAGATGAAGTATAAGAAGGGACAACTAAATCCCCAAATGTTTCTATAGTAAACAATGAAAAAAAAAATGACAGTTTAATGGCAGTAGCAGGCATTCAGCATTGGAGTCTGTTTAGTGCTACAATCTTCTTGTATGCTACTAAGAAACTTACTTTCTTTCTCAGTTAAGTACCTTTACAGAAATGAGCACCACCTGGATGACTAAGGTATCCCCAGTGATGAAGCAGCTGATGGAATGGCTGAAAGAGAAACATAATGACAAAATTCCCAGATTTCATTGTGGACTGCAGTTGTCCCTGTAGGAAGCTCACTGGTAATTATAATTCATTATAGCCAGAAATGTTTTTTGAGAGCTTCATGATGAGAAAGAAGTTAACACTAGTATCAGGAAAGCAACATTACACTCCAGTTATTGGTATCTTTTGGGAAAAGCAGCACAAGCTGAAAAACAGGTGAAAACAGGCAGGTTGTACCTAAAGGTTTTAGTTGCAGATGAGCTTTGCAAGGATAAATTTGAGGTCATACTGTAAAAAACCGTCTGTCTTTTCTCTAATACGCAAATCTAAATGATCGTTTCATCCAGTGTCCTTTTTGCTAAAGGTCAACGGCACATTTTGCACATTCTTTAGATTGTTAGAATTCATTGCCAATTTTTTTCAGTATTGCCAACCATTCAGGCTCACTCCTCTTTCACATTAAGAGAAGAGAGAGGTGAGTGGCTGAAGCTACTTGGCAATATTAATGTTTGTCTCATAGGATAGCTTTTATGTTATAAACTGGATATTGACTCTCATGAAGGTGAATATTAAGGTTTATCAACCTGGGAGGTCTGTATCGACCAAGACAAACTAGAGGTCACTGTAACATCAAGAGTAAATAAATCTTAATGCTGCCAAAACAGGAAATCAATATGCATATTTTTTCCACTTATTTTGAATGTCATGGAACTACTTGGAAATCTCTCAATTGAGTACCTGAATTTCAAGGTAGCGGTGGATTTTTTCTTACAATGAGTAACCCTCTAAAGACAAGTCAGGTGTTGGGCAAGGATTCAAGAAAAACACTGACAACTGTTGTCCCTCTCTGAATCAGACAGGGAACAGGCTCTGCTTCTTACAAAAATGCATCATTTATTATTTAAGGGATGTTGAAGGAAAGTACTCATCTGTACTGATTTTCACTCCAAAGATAAAACCTTTCTTTGGGGTAAATGCAGCGGTAGTCAAATTGTCAGAAAGAGAGCTCAGGCCACAGCCTGTAGTGACAGAGAGCTACTTTGTAACATAGCATGCCTGACTTTTTTTCACCTGAATAAAATTTGAAGTGTTCTGCTAGCTGGATATAGCTACAATTTTGTCATTCTAAATGACATTAGGTTGTTACAGCCTCTGACTTCCCTAGAAATAAAACTTGTATCATGCACTCTGAGGAAATAGAAGGTCCTTTTTAATATTTGTGTATATGTGGCTAAACGCTTAAAAACTGTTCAGAAGCCATTGGCAACACTCCTTCCTAATCCAGAGCAGAGAGGAAGGAGGATGGATTCAGTTCTTGCTAAGCATCCAGATACTAAGGTGTGAATTAGCTTCCAAAAGGAAAGGAAAGTGCAGCTCAGTAAGTAGACAGGTAGATACAGAAAGTCAATGGATATCTTAAACAGCACTTCTGTTATTTTTTTATTATTATTTGAAGACAGATGAGTCCAAGAGGACAGGCCAACTCAGTGTGTTTGTTGTAGTCTTAAACTTACTTGTGAGGACTGGGTGAGGGAGAGAAAGGGCAAGGGGAAGAAGAATGGGGAGAAAGATGTTGCTCGCAAAAAATCATAAAATAATAAAAAAAAAAAAAGATTTGATGATTTGATAGTTTAAAAGATCAACTAGAAAAAAGGCAGCTTCTTCAGGTAATGGTGTGTAAGTTCATGATTGAGGATTTCAGTCTGATGGTAAAACTGCTCTGACAGAAATTGGAGGTTAGCAGCATAAGGCTTGCAGGGGGATTTTGACTCTGCCCAGAATTAAAAGAAAATGGGAGGTGGGGAAGAGACTGGAGAAAAATTATTTGTTCACTTATTTTGAAGGAAAATACAGAGCCAAACTCAGGAAACCAGCTGGCATTATCCCATAGCACCACTCTTAATAAGAAGTTTTTGTTTTCATCTGGTTTTCTTTCAAGTGTCTAGAACTATTAAGAGGCAAATTTCAGCAAATTATCCCAAGCTCAGGAGACTTGAAGGCTTTGCTTGCCTGAGCTCCTGAAAACACCTACGCACTTGCTTAACTTTCAGGCAGCAGATTGTGCCGAGCAGGGCTCTTCATCCTCTGCTGAAGTCCCGGCAACCTTGTTGTGACGGGATGGTGCTTATGCCAAGGGGCTGCTGCGGGTCAGCCCGTATGCTTCCGACCTGGCGCGTTTGCTGTGTGGTATGCAATGCAGAATGTTCACTGAAAGTGAAAAACGAGCAAGTCAGACCTTAATTTAGAGCCTGATGAATCAAAAAGCAGCCTTCGATTAGGCCCTTGGCACTCATGGACTGTTTAGTGTGGGGCTGCTCCGGCAAGCGTGGCCTGGTCGGCCTCGCAGGCCGCTCCTCCTGTGCTGACAGCACTGGCCTGGTCTGGCCTCGCAGGGTGCAGGATAGGCAGCACGATAAAGGAACACTGTTAGGGAATGGTTTCCTGCCAATGGGGCCTTACTCCAGGCCCCACCAGAGGAAGAAAAACTGTGGCTATGGGAAGCACTGAGGTTGCAAGCCGGCCCCTTGCAGCAGTGGGTGGCTGGGCTGGTGCTGTGAGCCAGCAGCGTGGTTACGGTCGCGTTGGCTGACCTGGGACGAGTCGGTGCTGCTGCTGTCCAAGGCGTCCCCAGCCTCCCCTCGTGTTCGGCCCTTCTTGCCATCCCTCCTGTTAGTTGGCATCGTGCTGAACAGGGCAGGGGAGCTCATCCAGCGTGTGGACAGTAAGGAAGGGGTTGGGAGCAAGCAGGGGACTGGAAGGGTGCAGTCGCCACTTTTGTCATGAGTTTGTGTTCGTGGTGGGCTTAAATGGGCATGGAACCCCATCCCTGCTATTGGCTGTAAGGACTGTGAAGGCGCATGGGGGGGGTGGACCTCGGGGAGTTGCCTGCATGAGGAGCAGCATCCTGTGGTGCTACCATATGTGCTTGGCTTTGCCATGACAGCGGCTCCAGAGAGACCCTGCTTGCTCAAACTCACTACGCTGGCGGTGAAGCAAGGGGATGGAGCAGCTGCGGCCCAGCCCCGCACCTAGCTTGTGCTGCCTTCTCTAAGCCATGCTAGACACTTTCAGGAACCACGTTTCTAATTATTTACACAGTTTAAATACAAACTAGGTCTATTTTTTCCTCTGTGCATATTCTTTGCCAATTACAGCCTTCTGCTACAAAGAACAAGCTGTGTCTCTCTGAACTATAGAAGACTCTTCTGAATTGGGAGAACTTATTTTTAAAGCCAAGTAATAAGTTTGTCAATCACTTCTTTATTATCAGTCACTCTCTGATGAACAACATTCAGACTTTAATATCAGCAAAGAGACAATCTGAGGAGCGAATGCTCAAGTAATAACATGTAGGAGTTTTTATGGCCTGACTCTGTTTCTAAAGTGTATACACAATGGCCTAATTTAACATCAGTGAATGTAACAAATTCCCTGTGGCAAATGCAGCATATGGGAATTACTTTTTATGCTTTTCTTGAAGTGCACAAAACTCCCATTAGCATCACATGTACATATCACAGGGTGATCGGGAGGGGAGGGAGAGAAGCCCCTTAATTTGTGTTAGTCTTGGGGTGTGTTTTTGTGTGTTTGTTTTTTTTTTTTTGGTTGTTTCTTTTTGTTTTTGGTTTTGTTTTTGCTTTTTAGAGCAGTCCTACATGCTTCCTGCTTCTGCAAGACTATATGAATGCAGTGAAACTGTTGCCAGAGGAAAACAGTCCTTTTACAATTTGTACTTAGCTCAACAGTTTACAATTTGTACTTAGCTCAGGCCTTCAACCACTTTCTTGAACAGACAATTATTAAAATATTTTTTGCATCAACATGTTGCTGTTCTCCTTTCTGGGTTTGAAATAGGGACCTGACCATTAGAGGCATGCTGTGCAGTGCACGTACAGAGCTAGTCGTAGAGTCTGAAATATCTACATAATTAAACAGGACCTCCAGAGTGCCTCAGAGGTGTTCTGGCTTTGTTTTGTTGCACCAGATACAAAAGAGTTCTCTCTGCCGGGATCAATGGTTGGCCTAATAAGCTATAGCAAAATAGTTTCTTGTTCATACTGAATCTCACTGGATTTTTCAGCAAATTATATTTTCATTAGTTGTCTTTTTTAAATAAAATCTGGAGATCTAAAAGGTGAATGAGGGGTAACATCACAGCTCAGTACTTTTTGTGGGTTTGTATTTTGAATCAAGTGTTGTCTAATCTGTGGGTCTGTTAGAGACTGTGAGAGTATTTGTGAGGAACTGAGGCTTTTGGAAAAAAACTTTTTTTTCTTTTTTTTTTTGGTGAATAGAGTGATACATGGTTCAAAGTATGCTTTCCTGGTTGCCGTAATCTGCATGACTCAAAGGCAGGAAAGCATCTCCGGTGCTCGGCCTTATTTTCCAGGTTCTGAACTGAAATGAGTTTGACCCAGGTAGATGCAATTGCTCTCTGATATAACTACATCCCTGGCATACATCATAGCTGAATTTGGTCTGCTCATGCTCACTAAAAGAGTATTGGAATTTATTCAGTAACTTACCTGTGACTGTCTTGAAATGGGCAAAATAATTGCATAAAGAAGATTTCATGTTGGTCATAAGTTGATGGCACTGAGCTCTTACACAGAACCTATTACATCTAGCTTTTTAGAACCTTTTAGAACTGGTTTCAAAGCTCTGATGAAAACATATACAGAGAGTATCATCATATTTTCCTTAAAAATAAGGATTGTGACATAGAAATTGCAACTCCAGGGAAGGTTTAGTGAAAGAAACATCAGAAATTTGAAGACCAAGTACAGGAGCATCACAAATCTGAACTGTGGAAAACGTGTATCTTCACTGTCATGGGTCTTTCACAGGAATCATTAAAAAAAATGAGATTCCGTTCGTGGGAATTAAAGACCCATAGAGTTTTTCATAAGACTGGAAGCTTAGCGTCACTTTCTCTGGCCAGGTTTTTCTCTTCATTAACTACTTGGCAGTGTGCTAAAAATCCAGGGGTCGTATCCAGCCTTTCAGAATCTGTGCAGTTGGTGTTGTCTGTTTAACTGTAAACTGATTTGAAGCCCTTAAAAGTCTTATGGGTTTTTTATCTTTATTTTCCTTCATTATGTATTCAAATTAGCAGGCAATTGTTTTCTTTTAAACTGTACGCAACTTAATGTTGGGGGTGTGGATTGACCTCTTGTCCAAAGAGAGCAATTCCCTTTGTAAGCAATCAAATTCTGAATATGCAGAGTAAGGGTTGCTGCAGTAGTTAACATAATTCTGGCTTTATGGACAATTTTGCAAGGCTTTTCCAGACTCTCTCTGTATTTTTAATGTGCCTTTAGCAATGCAAGTCTGATCAAAGGGAATAATTTGTGCCTGTTTCTAAATGGCTGGCAAGAATTTTAACAGATATTTTGAGTAATAATTAATTAGGGATATGGTATGATAATTACTACAGAAACACAGGTCTTTTATTTAAATAGGATAATAATCATTGCTACAGTGAAAGAGTTGTTTGGATTATTCAGAGAATCTCATTTCTCAAATAGAAATTTGTCTTACGGAATTTAAAAAAAAATACAGGATTTCAAAGCATTTGATTGTCAGAGCAACATTTCGTGGTAGTGCATATTTTTTGTAATCATGTATTTTTACTTCTGGGTTTCTCTCCCATGGGGTTTTCCCTGCCCCCATGGGGAATAAGACCCACTTTCCTACCTTTTGCCTTCAGAGGAACTCAGTGTAGATTTGGTGTTCAGAGGCTGAGCTAAAATTAAGCTTATAAGGAAGACTGCTCTGTTCTGCTGAGAACAGATCCCAGAACAAAAAAAATCTCCTTCTTTTTCTTACTCTAATTTGAATTCTCAGTGTCAAGTTTAAATCTGGTAACTATTCTTTATTTGTCAAAAGATATTTAGCCAGTTATATTTGTATATTATGTATATTTTCCTAACTCCTATTGCATACAAGGTTGTACCTTCTTGCTCTAATGCTTCTTTTGCAGCTGAAATTTTTAATAGTGAGTTTGTTCATCATACAGCTGTACCTAAACTCCTGGGCTAATTGGGCGTCCAGCTGCAAAGTGCTAGGGTATTTCCCCCAGACAATACACCATCATGACAATTAGGTACATAACAAAATTACTTGCGTGATAATTAAGCAATGTAGAATGTTTTCAGTGGAGCTGTTCATTTGGCAGTTCTGGAAAAAATTCTAAAACCCAAACTATCAATGCCAAAGGTGCTCATGAACCTGTAATCCTGGAGATGAAGTGGCATTTTTGCTTGATTTTTTACCAAAGAGATTAAAAGCAAATACTGTGATCTGGGAATCATTGGCAAAATTACTTTTGCATCTTTTGTCACACCCCTGGTACACAGGAGGAAACCACTTGCTTGGAGACCAGGGCATGTACAGGGTGAAAAATCTTTGTTATGCCTTTCAGGAACTATTGCTGTGTTGTCTCCTCCCTAGAACGAGCCTGCTGTCTATTTGCTAAGCATTAAACTGGCATCTTGCAGCGTTTATATACTATATTATGAGCTGTAATTTCCATCTCTCTTCCAAAAATTCCTCTGTGACTTTGTGCTCTGCCATTTTCTTTCCCTCGTTTGAGCAGTAAAAGCTATGACACTGCTTCCAGTTCAAGGAAGGAAGTGAAAGGAAATTAAATACTGACATTGGGGGGGGGGGGACTACCTTTGTGACTCCTACCTAAAAGCCAAAAGGACAGAATCTTTCTGGTCAGAAGACCAGAATTTCTTCTGAGAGCGGCCTTAAATCTATAATTTCTTCCTGAATTAGGCCAGCTTCTTTCTTGAAATGCCATCTAGTCTCCTGCAAGTGGAGGCTGCTTCCAGCCCTCTTCCATTTACATTACGACCTCTCCCCTGGCGTGGAGCCGTGGCTCGGTGGGAGGCAGGAAGCTTTTCTCACCTGCATTTCCTTTCTGGCTCCCTCATGCAGAGCGAGAGGACAGCGCTTCCAGCGTGGCTGCTGGGCAGCAGCAAGTGCAGGCACTCACAGGCGAGGGGCTGAGCGGGCGAGAGTAAGCTGTGTTCAAATGTAAGCTGCTTTATTTCTCTCCACCTGAAGAGCCCTATTTTACTTTTTTGCATGAGCCAGTAGGCTGAGCAAAGACGCCTTTTCTTTTTGCATCTCAGCAGATTTAAGCGTCACAATGCAAAAGCTGAAAAATACAAGCTTGAGCAGAGAATAGTTTGGGTAACAAGAGTTTTAGGTGGCTGTTTGTGGAGATGTCCTATTCATTTAGAGCTGAATTCCTAAATCGTGCAGGTTTTTACAGTCGGAGAGAGAGCAGCTTGCACGTATGCATGTAGAGGAGATTCCCAGCTCTCAAAGCCTGTTATTATGGGGCCAGGCTTTCTTTGAACGCTGCCTGATGCCAGTGCAGATGAAATCAGCAGATTGTAGTGTAATATGGTAACTGCTTACAGAAACTGGTGCGAACAGGGAGGCGGCAGCTAATCGGATTAAGGAAAAGTCTATCACAGCTGCAGCTGTCAGTGGATTTTAGCAGATTTTTTTATCACTGTATGTGTGGGAAGACACATGATAGAGGGAATCTAATGAAGGAGATTGAACTAATAAACAGAAGTACATTTTGATCTGATAGTTGCTCTTCAGAGTAAAGTACTCTGGAGAGGTTCAGGGAAAGTTTTGATGTAACACTTCTGTAGAAGAAACAACTCGGAGACATTTTAGGGAGAGGAAGGTGAAGTGGTTGAAATGTTTCCTTCACATCTCAAAGAAGTTAACAAAAAAAAAAAATGTTGTTATAAAATCCAAAAGCTCTGCTTTAGAGTCTTCAAAAACAATCCTTGAAACCAGGCACATGCGTTGTTATTGCCCCCTCCTACTCACACACATTTTTCAATGAGAAAGAAAACATATAGGAAAGAATGTGGCTGTTAGGAAAAAAACATACAAAAATAACTACTTTTATGTATTAGGTTATGACCAAGTACTCTGCGTCATGCTTTTGCCACCTATTGTCAGCATCTTTCAAAAGTGAGACTAAAATTAATAACTCATCGTTTCCTCGTCATCCCCAGGCCCCATCTCAGCTGTGGACTCAGCAAGCCCTTGGTGCATTGCTGTGAGAGGATGTGAATCTTAAGGCTTTAGACATGGTGGCCATCCTCAGATCTCCCTTTCGAAGGTGCATTGAACTCAGACAAAAACCGGCCGAGGAAGCCCCTGGGTGCGCTGCAGCAGGCGCCTGGAGCCTGATGCTCAGGGGATGAGCTGCAGAGCGCTGATGTACAGAGCACAGCCCCTGCTCACCTCCACCCCCCCCCCCCAAGGGATGTATCATTGGAGACCACCAAGAAAAATTGGCTTCAAAACCTTTGTTTCATCTCTCAGGAGCTCTGTGATGGGCAGGAAAAAATTCCAAGTGAGAGCTTTGTTTTCTGACCACTGACCCTCAGTCATTCTTCCTGCTTCACAATGACAGCTGTTTGTTTTCCCCTCTGAGGGTCGTGGTATCTGGCTTAAAGCTGCAGCATAAGAACAGTTGGTGCTTTGCTCCAGTTTTATGTCCTAGGCACAGAACCAGCACATCTTACACATAAAAAATGATTCAAAAAAAGAACTATGTGAGCTGCTTCAGGTCTTCATTTAAAACAAATGGTACTGCTGATGGTGTGAATCAATGCACGACAAGAATCGGAGTCTGTGTTTAATAATTAGATCACAGCAGAAAAAGATCAAAGTAACATTCCTAGTTTTGGTGGTTTAAGTTGTAACTTTCATACTGAAGTAGGTTTTTATTTCATACAGATTCGTGGCTGAATGCAGGTTGGGCTGAGTGTGCTTCAACCACCCAGCTCCTCTCTTCATCAAATATTTATATCAGAACCGAGCAGCAACTAATTGAGGTTAGTTGAGGCAGAAAAGCAGTTTGGATTTGCTGGGTACTTGCTGTGAATTAGGTGTTTTCTTCTAAAAGTCAGGACAGAATCCTTTAATCCAACTTTTTTTTTTTTTTTTAATGCATACAAAACAAACTGCTGCATCGCTGCGTTCAGTCCTGGAACTAATTGGAGAGAAGAGATTTATTCCGAGCAACTGGTGAATTAGGGTGCAGGAAAAAAAGACCTTGAGGAACATGTGTGCTGTTTTCTAAAAAGAATAAGGAAGACCAATAATAAGGAAATGCAATTTGCTAAAGGTTGCTAAGTACCTCAGTTGTTTTTTCTGGACATTGTTATAATTATAAAGAAAATAATTCTGAAAGTATCCTACTAAATACTAGTCATCTCAGTGGCATTGCAGGTTCTTGTCTTGTATCTTTCAAGTGCTTTGTCCACTGTTCTGCAGAGTCCGTACTCCGAGAAGTGTCTGAGGAATTAATGACACTCCTTCTTCATGCTGTTGAAAGCATGCGAGTCTCTGCAGGCAGGGCCTTGCAGACTCTTTTAGGTCTCTTTGGGATGGAGAGGCCAGAGCTGCAGCTGTAGTGGGGGTTGGAACAGGGATGGCCTTCTGCACGCTAGGCATCACGCCAGGTTCCTGAGCAGTGCTGCAGTGGTAGCATCAAAGAGCAACAAATGGTAAATTAAAATCTGGGGTTGTGACTTGAGCTGCGACATGGAAGAGTACAGCGGCTCCTCTTCTACTTGGGTATCTGAGTGCTGTCAAGTGTTTTTACCCCTTCACTACTGTCATGCAGCTACCAAGGTAAGAAGAAAAGCCATAGCTCAGTACCTTCAGACCTCAGTTTAATCCAGCTCCTGTGCCAGGCACAAAGCTGGAGGAGGTTTTCAGACATCATTACATCAATTACCAGCTCCATTTTTGTAGGAGTTATTCTTAGGAGTCCAATTCTTTGTGTTGAGAACCCTTTATGCTTCCAAAGTGACATAAAAATATCTTGGTGCAAGACCTGCTTTTCAAAGAAAATCTCTCTTTGCTGAGTGGGAGAGCCCTTTGGCCTTGAGGGATCCTTCCATCTGCCTGCTCTCTTTTTCCTTTGCATGCACAGTCATCCTTTCAGGTCTCTTCTTCTGTTCCACTGTTGAAAACAAGAAAATCGCATATATGTAATGTAAAAAAAAATGAGAGTAAACAATTCACAGTATTCAGTGTCTTTTTGATAATAAAGTGACTGGAAATGCATAGCTGAAATACATTTCCACACCCTTGGTTGCAGAAGGAGAGTGTAGAAGAGGGTAAATAAAGCAGTCAAAGCAGGAAACATCGTATTTCCATTTCAGCTGCTTCAGTGCTCAGCTCCATTGAATTTCCCTGCCAGCCCCACCTGCACAGCGCTCCAGCGTTGGCAGGTAGGGACTGCCTAAGTTAGTTCTGCAGATCTTCCTTCCCGGGCGTAGGCTTTTGTTTTCTAAATGCTCATCTCATCACAGCAGCCATATATGTGGAGCATCTGAGATTCCCTGAGATAGGAGCAGAACACGAGGCACTGGGCTGATTGCAGAAATGTTGCTGTTATGGACAGTAATTGGCTTGTGCTAAGTGAATTGATCCTGCTAATGTGGATGATCCATGGCAGTAACATTTTTAACCTATGAAAAGAATTTGTGCAGCAATATTGGTCTTCAGAGGATGCTGATAGCACAGCACTGTCACGCGCCCCGTGCATACAACTACCCGAGTAAGGCAGGAGTAGCAGGTCTGCGGGTGTTAGCTGCAGCTGGAACTCAGCAGTGCACGTGCTGAGCATGCGTTCAGTAAAAAGGAGTGAATTAGTACTGATAAGCAGAGACAAACAGGAATATTTTAACTAGAAAATGTGTACAAAGTGTCATGGGATTATTAAATAGTGTTGTTTATTCAGTTCATCCTGAAGTATAAGCCTCTCGAACGTGACGTTAATGTATCACAGAACTAACATTTGGGTCAGTCTCAGCACTTCTTCGAGAACAAGGCCCAGGTTCCTGTGCTGTTCTATCTCACAGCATTACCCAGAGAGCCTAAGAGCCCCAAAGCTTCATTGTTTACTAAGCAGTCTGGGAGACTAGAAATCCTTGGGAGCACCAACCCCAGACCTCCTCCCAGATATTGCTTTGTTTGGGTTTGAGGGCTATGAGATGCTCTCTGTACTGCCGGGCTGATTGACTATTAGCTCAACTGCATCACACAGACAGCTACTTCAAGGGCACCTGGCTCCCTGGAAACTCCAAAACCCCCCTCCCAGGAGCCCGTAGAGTGCCCAGCCCCACTGTGCTCCCCACAGCCGGAGTGCAGCTGGGGCCAGGCAGCGTCCCAGTGAGCTTGTAGGAAAAAATGTTCTGGAACCTGCGTGGGGCTGGTGAAAGCTCAGCTGCTGCTGCAAGCCATCTCGCTTCTGGAGAATCACTAAATCCTGATGCAACTTTTTAAATCTTTCACAAGTATTTTTGCAACCACTTCTACTCTCCCTTAAATACGCGCAAAGTATTACACAGGAGCTTGTGTACCTGGACAAACAGTATTCATTTTGCTTTGCTAAAATCTGCTTCCTTTTCTCATTTAAGCCAGTGGCAAAAATCCTCTTGCCTGTAATGAAAACAAGGCTGAACCTTCGGTGCTCCTCGAGGTATTGCCCTTGAAAAAGGTTTTAAAGAGCACCAACTTGCCATGTTCCCACCAGTGCTCCAGAAAGTACTGACAGCCCCCCTCCTATCTTCCTCTTCCCTCACGGTGCTGAAATCACACCCTGCTCTGGCCAGGGGGGCAGGAAGGTGCTTGACGCTGTTCCTGCCGGGTGCCGCCGCTGCAGCGGGCAGCAGGTGCCCTGCCACAAGCCAGGTGCCAGGGAGGAAAGCAGCCCTTCTTGGGTGTCTACAAGTGGCTGGGAGCCACTGCAGTAGGGCACTGGGTGGCCAGGGGCCAGCCACGTGGACCTTGAGCAGACCCAGGCTTTGCTGTTCCTGAGACAACAAAAAGCATCCTTTGCTCTGCCTCGGAAGAGCGTTTTCCTGCTGTGAAAAAGCGTGAAGGTTGTGAATGCACTCCAGTGGTCACAGGTAATCTTACCTTATATCAGAGGAACAGTAGCTGCCTGAAACTTGTAAAAGAACACCTCCTGGATTCTTTTTCCATAATTTTGTAGAAGAAGAATCAAAATAGTCCAGAGCCGCTCAAACAGGTGTTGTACGGCACAGGACATGAACCCTAAAAAAACTAGTCCACCCCAAGTATGCAGGGTCAAGTTTTCAGCCTGACATCACCATGCACAAACACTGTCCCTCTACTTGAGAACAGCTGCATTTGTTTAAGACATGACAACCCCCTGCTGACTGTTACAATCCCTACTAGCTGTGCCACCATAACGGGTTGTCAGCCTGGATTAGATTGAGCCACTGAAGAAAAAAGTTTGAAGTAAGGAGCCTGACTTTGCCCTGAAAGAGGCTGGGAGTGTTCTGGCAGGCAGCTGGCAGCAGCATTAGAAATGCCGGGGCTGCACAAGTACGTCTGTCTTTGCCTTATGTGACACAGATACTTAAGCCATATTCTTGAAAGTGATTCAAGGGTTTTCAAGCCTAAGTCTCATTTTCTACTAAAGATCCAAATTGCTTTTCTCTCTCCTCTCTCGATAAATAAATGATCAGCTCTGACTACCCACGCCAGAACAGATATCTGCACTCTCCATGCATTCCTCACTAAATATTTCAGAAGATGTCCTAGAAGCTCTTTGTTATTAAGCAGTTTTGTCATTCTGTGAACAATCAGTTATCAAACAGTAGCTTAAAATAAGCAATATCTTTTCTACAGTAAAAAATGTAGCTCTTGTTTTAACTCACAGCTGCATTGCCACATTATCTTTCTGAAGACTTCAATTTAGCCAGTTCTGCTTAACTCTAAAGGAAGTTGTTCTCCTAGCCTTCTGTATGCCTTCCCATAGCATGTTTGCATCTCTAGGTGTGTAAGAAAACAAACAACTTGAAGTATATCCAAGTGAGTAGTGCACCAGCCCATGGCTGTTCAGTTGTTTGATTTCTCTCCTCAGCTAGTCAGGTCCAAACTCGGTGTTTTCATCTCCTTTCCCCACAGGAGACTTCGCAGGGCTCACCTCTCCCCCTCCATAACTCCGTCCCCTCCCTCGGCCCACCTCGGCTTCTTGACAACGAAAAGCCATTTAGCACTCCGCAATCCTTCAGGGCACAGCTCATTCAATCAGGATGGGACAGATTTATAGCTCCTACGCTTGGGTCCCAATTTCCTGCGCTGACATCCTGATTTGTTTCTGTGACACGGGGGCTTTGCCAGGCTGGCTGTGTGTTGGCTCTGGAGGTGTGTGGAGGAGGTGGCTATGCTAACTGCCTGGGCTGGCCTGCCAAGGCGGCCGGGGAAAGCTCCTGCCAAAAAGGTCCCGTCTGACCCTGGGCCCTCCCAGGGTTTCAAATGCATTTTGTTAATCTGGTTTTCCAGTTGCTGACAGAGCACCGAGAGCACAATGCCAATAGCACTGCTTTGTAAGGGGGCAGCGTTAAACGAGTAGTAATACAAAAAATGTTCCTTGCTTTTTGTATCCATCACGCTTGTCAGATGTGTGTAAAGCATGTGCCATCCTGAGTTGACAGGCCCAAAAAGCAGCTATGATTTTGAAAACTGTTTGAAATTACATCTTCTGCTTGCTATTTGAAAGGCAGGTAATATGAAAGACCACAGAAAGGATTGATACTGCCCAAGTTTCATCTGCTCGCTTTCCCTTAGATTTGCTGGGAGAAACGTGGATATGAATAAATAAAACTTTTGAATAATGTTTCTGCGCAGTAGGGCTGTACGGACAGGAAGAGGAGAGAAACCAGTCTCCCAAGCATTTGCAAGTTAAGCAGTAATAATTGTGAGGAATCTTTCAAAGTATAATTAGGAGGAGTGTGAAATAACCTGAGTATGAAATGACCTTTTGCTTGCCTCCATAGAAGCGCTCATTTGAGAGATTTGCTCACTGGGCTTTTACCAGACCGGGAAAGCAAGAACAGTTTTAGTGGAAGCGTTGTCATCTGCACGGGTCAGTGCTGACTGCCAACACCTACTGCCAAAGTCAGTTAAGTTACCGCGCGTGCCATAGCTCTGAAACCCAAAACTGTGCCTAGCCTGGCTTCCTTTATGAGGACGGTGGAAGATTAATATAATCAGTTTGATATTTGCTCCCAAGTGTTCCTAAACCCTGCTCTGAGCTCCGAAAGAACTGTTACAGAGCTCCTGATCCAACCTGTATAACCCTGGGTATAGAACGTGGCTGAATTAGTTCCTGTCTCGGGTCCGGTCGTTCTGGTTGGCCACATCTGCAAGTCTAAGCCAGGATTTACGTAAACCACTTGTCCATTTCCCAAAACAGCAGTAGGCCTTGAAAACGGTTTTTCTGTCTCTGCAGCTCAGCATCAGACTGAGCACGTCCAGCATCCCCTTACAGGCTCTAGGTTCAGAAGCAAACACTGTGGAGGAGTTCAGGAAAGATGATCCATTCAGATCCCTGTGAATTAGGCTTCACTTCTTTTACAGCGTTTTCATTTGTGAGCTTGTTCCATGGTTTCTCCTTGTTTTAAGTATTGGCTGCGGGGACAATTTTCTTTGTGACAGGCTTCTGAAAATAGGGAGGGCAGGCAGAGCTGCAGCTGCAGTCCCTTTTCTTTGTTAGCAGAGAGGCACGGGAGGAAGCAGCAGTGCAGCTCCCGTCCAAAGAACAGCTGAACCCACTACTGGCTTTAGATGGCAGCGCTGATTTTGCCCTCTGTGTGATGTACCTGTCTCGGCAGAGCAGCTGCAGTCAGAACTGGTCCTCAGGTGATAGACCACACCAAATACATCTTCAGAGCAGGCAGCATTTCTGCGAGTGTTAATTTTGGGGCAGAGGAACAGAAAGCAGGACTCTTCCCTACGTTAACTAAGGGATCCTAATGTGTTTTGGTTTTGTTGTTGTTGTTTGGTTGGTTTTTGTTTGCTTTTTTAATTCCTTGCTCTGAATGACTTTCTATGACATGTAAGACAACGTTGGTGCAGTTACAAGGAAGGGTTGTTGTGATGAGAGGCCAAGCACAGCCTGCCCAGCGCTGGGCAGCAGCATGGATTTATGCTGGATTACAGTAACCAGGAGCTGAGGTTTTGTTCCCAGCTGGCAGCAGGTTTCCTGCTGCTCTCTCAGCCTCTGCTGCAGCCGTAGCTGTGCTGTTTTCTGCATCTCTAACTGCCTTCTGTTTTGGTCCTGCATCTAAATATGCCAGGCTGTCCTCAAGGAAGGAGCAGTCTTACCCTCCCCTCCAGGGCAGGTACCAAGTCAGCATAAGTACATTTTTTACTGCCCAGCTGTACCTCTTTGACTCTGTCTGCAGTTTAATGTACTACACCCACACTGAGAAGTGTCCTCTGCTGCATGCCTGACTCTGGTGAGGAAGAGAAGGGAAAGGGAGAAGGTTAGGGGCAATGGAGGTTGGGGGAAAATATCCAGGGCAGTAGGCCAAGTGGGCACATGTGCTCATGGTGTTCTGCAGTAGAAGTGGAGGCAGAAATCTGTGGGAGATTGAGGCCAGGCTGTAGGAACCATGGGGAGGGAGGCACGAATGGGCTGTGATTTCATCAGGAGGAACCTGCTCCCTGCTCTGACCATGGCTGTTTTCTATAGATCATGGGGAGGAAGCCTTCCACTCCTCTCCCTGCGCCTGCCTCCCAACCTTGCCTGAGAGCTGTTGAGGTTGGGCTTCTGGTTCACTCAAGACAAACAGGTACATTATGAGGGTTGAAAACATACTCCCTTGTGAGTGAGATGAAAGGCTAAGATCTAGCATTAGTAAGCAGGGTTATTCACACTCACATTTACCATTTACCTATCTTCCCATGTGTTCCCAAGGTGCACTGGTTAATTCTGTGCAGCAAAATTGTCCTGTAAGACCAAATCCTTGCTATAGCCATAGTTGCTTCCTTAAAGCAAAGGCTGCACAGCTTTAATTTTAATTTAAAACCAAAGTCTGATATCTTTTACAACAGAAGTTTCTTTTTGAGTTAAACAATGATGAAGAGATTAATGGAGCTCTGTAGGAAGATGATTTTTGATGGAAATGAAATACTGTCTGAGCAATTTCAGATGATTGATTTTCGTTGATTAGGTACCCATCAAAGTGCAGTCAGCAATGCTCTGGATATGATCATAATACACTGAAGAAAGGGGCAGCTCATTAACTGAAGAGAATCATCCTGCCATCCCATCACCCACCCACCCCCACGTTTTCAATTGCTGCTTAAGCGATTCAGGCCTCACAAGACTTCAGTGCTATTTGGAAAAGGGTACGGTATATATCCTAGGCTGCTATAAGAGAGTCCTTGATATGCAGAATGAGGCATGCAAAGATTTCTCTTCATTTATTTTATTTATTTTTTAAAGTTTTGAACAAGCATAAATTATCCTGTGAACGTTCCCTACTTTCTGTAGAAGCATTTTGCTATAATCGGAAGAGCAGCCTTCAATTTGGCTATTCCCAGAGTAGGAGTACCCTGCTAAATCATCTGTTATCAGTGGAGCTCTAAAAACAAGGCTATTGACCATGAGATGAATTTTGTCACAAGCTTGATGTAGGAGTCAGTTTTGACATTGCTCTAAATGTTCTCTTCTCAAAGAAAAGCTCTTTTGAGAGCTGCTTTATAAAAGTTAAGCAGGAGATTTTAGATTGCATAAATGAGTGAGATCTGATTTGCCCAGGCTTCCACCGAGAGTTGAGCTGCTCACTGTCCTTTATGGCTTTGAAAAATCTTCCCCCTAGCCTCCATCTTACAGTGTGGTAGGAGTATGGTAGTAGGACATTACACCGGTTTCTTGACTTTGGTATTGCAATGTATGTCCATAAATCTTCTAAAAACTCAAATGTTTCCATCTAACTTGTCCTATGCTAGTCAAACCCTTCCTTTTGCCTGTCCCATGAGATCAGTGTATTCTTTTTCAGGTGAAGATGCTTTGTTGACCTCAGAAATTTGTTGGAAGAAATCCTAACATGTCTCTTTATGTGGGTAGGAAAGCTTTGCCATCGATAGCAGTGAGGCCATTATGCACTCACGTTACTTCAGGCCGCTGGGATCTACCTTTGTGCAAGCTTTGTATCTGGGTTTGCCAACTGCACTTTGGATTCATATTTTAGAAGACTAACTAATAACAAAAGTGAAAGCTTCTGCCAACTCAGCACTCCTGCAGCATATTGGGGGGTTTGAGAATTTATTATAGAAATGAGTTTGTGAATATTTATGCTTCATTAGTTACTCATTGGTGTGGAACATAGTATGGGAACTTTGTACTTACTGATTTTCTCAAGTTAAACTGCCAAACTGTTCTTGACTGATATTCCCATATTAAATGTGTGCAGCTTTTAACACTTGACTTAACAAGTGCCTTTAATTTCACTGAACATAAGTTATTGATCACGGTGCTTGTTGCCTGGAAGCTCCATTCCTGATTGTTAATTGAGCCATTGATTTTTTTAACATTATCATTAACAAAAGGGTGAGTGCCGTACTCTAAAGTGGTCTGCTCAGAGCAGGGAGGGGAGTCGCGTAGCTGGCAGAAGAAAATATTTTTGGAAAGCCTATCACAGCTGAAATCAGAAGTAAAACTCCTGTTGACTTCCATTAAGAGAGGATTGCACTCAATATGGATTTGAATTGGCAAAAGTAAAGTTAACAGGAAAGTTCTGTAGGTTTCAGGGATGCCAGATCAGCCCAGATGTTTGGTGCAAGTTCTGTGATGCAGTTGCATAAAGGCTCCCCAGGGGAGTCCAGGTGTACCCAAAGGCTTCCAGGGGAGCACTTTTTGATGGGAGAAACTGGTGCTGTACATGTTTGTTAGGGTCCTAATTAGGGTTAGGTTTAGAGTTTAGGGTTGTTTGGAAAGAGAGAAGGTGCAGAGTCTCGTTGTGTTAGCCTGTTTAGCATGACACTAAATCCAGCCAATAGGCCGTGCTGAGAAAAAGCTCATCTGTATAAGCTCAGGCTGGGCAGCGCGTTCTTAACAGCCACAGAGCTCCCTGTTCGGTGCTGCGCTGTGCCCAGCTCAGGCACCAGCAGCTTGCCTCCCTCTGCAGCAGGGCATTCAGACCATGTCAGGGTTATTGGGGGTTCGCTGATTTACACCAGCTGGACCAGCTCAAAGCTTTGTTTTGTATGCAGTGTTACGGCGGTAGCTGAAAGGTGCACGTCTGGCCAACGAACGCCCAACATTGAGAGCAGGTCTCACCGGGAAATGGAATGCAGTGCTCCCATCAGAAGGAAAACCTGGTGATGGTGAGGATAAGCCTGGGATTCAAGGGGAACGATGATGCCTTTGGTGGGATGGGGCAAGTGTAATACATACACACAGCATAAATATATGTCCCAAATGTTAGGATACGACCCATAACTGAATTTTTTGAGGTACAGTTTCTAATGTACAAAGGTATGCAGTGAGCAAGTATCTGCTTAATTACAGCTGTCTCGTTGTCTTGGAGCTATGATGACTGTCCACAAGGTCATCTCCGCTACTTACAGACTTGGGAGAAAGTCACCTAAAAGCCTTTTGCTTGTATTCTGTCATGCACAGCTTTTATGATTTTTAAATGGAATAAAATAGACAAACAACGTCTCAAAGGCATATGATGGAATTTATTTTCCTTTTATCCTTTGGACATTGTTTTTATGAGCACATATCACGGTATTCAGAGAGCAAGGTGTTCCTTCTGAGCGGTCGTACAGATTTACATGGTGATTTTTAAATGGCACAACTAATAGATGGAGTCTAGATAGTTTGAAAGGATTCCTTATTGCTGTCTTTGTAGCATTATACCTAAAAAAAAATACCTATTAGAGGCTACTGAAGAGATGCTCACATTCGTGAACCCTCCGCAAAACACTGTAGCAGTTTGACAACTATGGTGGGAAAGTATTCATGAGTTTACAGTTTTGAAGGGTTTGAGTTCTCTGTAGTTCTCCAAACAGTTTCCAGAAACTATTTTATGACAGTTTTAAAAAACTTCAGCCTTACACTCCTGGGTATACCAGCTTTCTCTGGAAGACAGGAGTGTGGAGAGAGGTCTACGCAGAGGTAGTAATGATTCAGGTGACATCAGCTCTCCTCATTTCCTGACCTTGTGGGGCTGACAGTTTTAGTGGGGATGGAAACAATGCTGATTTCTGAAGACTGTCAAGTGCGAGCAGTTTTCTGCTGAGTTGTAGGAGGCTGGAGATCTATAAACCTTTTTAAGTGCTAAGAGGAACAGGAGGGCATTGTTTTCATTGCAGCTAGTCTTTGAGTCAGAAAGAGAATAGTAACTATTGAGAGACGGACCTCTGCAACAAGGCTAAGCTTTATTTATTAACTAGTAAAATTTCTTAAAAGGAGAGTGAGCAAGCAAAAATTGCTTAGATCTGCTGCTGTGGACAAATAAATAGGAATGCAGAAATTATTTTAATAACACAGCATTAAATTATATTGCTAAGGCAACACAAGTTCTTCCATTTTGAAAAAATGGCTGTAAATGTGAGTAGCATTTTGAGTCACTCCAAAACTAAAATTCGTATTACTGGAAAACAAGAACCCAAAAATAAATCATTGGCTGCAATTTTTCACAGGATTTGTCTGACTTAGGCTATGACGTTTCTGTATTAACTCCTTGGACCTATTCCCAGCCCAACTGGCCAGATTTTTTTAAAGAGTTCTGGGTATATTTATTGACATTAAAACAGTCAAATATGAAACTAGTGGTGTACCCAGTTGGTCCCGGGCAGTCTGAAATTTCACCCTAGGACTTTAGTAGTGTTTAGTCCCTAGTAATTGCCAGTTTGTTAAGAAGAGTATGTCAAACCAAACGTGCTGAGATCTACCAAAGATCCGGTTACTTTCCGCATGCCTAAAAGGAAGATGAGGAGGTGAAATTGCTAGTAAACATTTTGAGGTCTTCCTTGTTGAGTGTTAGCGTGTTTGGCAGCTACTTTCAGGAGGAGAAACTGCGAGAAAACTGCTGGTTCTCCACCCCTCTCCTGCTCCTGCCATAGGCAGCATGAGGACCGTGCCTCCCTGGCTGAGAGGCTAGGGGGGGCAGTCTTTATTGGGGTGATTTTTGCCACTTGATAGCAAGGTTGTATGCTACCATCTCACGGCTCAGAGTAACGCTGCACTGTGTGTAAAGCTGCATCAGGTCCATCAGCTCTTTCACGGAACAAGTTCTTCATTAAGCTACAATATAAACTTACTTTATGGTAATCCCATGGGACACCTCCATGATTTTCACTTAGAAAATAACTTCCAAAAAGTCCAGATTCCAGATCCTCTGTGAATTGTGAAAGTCTCCCCAAAGACTTGCCATGAATAGGTCATAAAGACTCTTAATGCCACGTTGTTGGTGTTTTTTTTTTTTATTGAACACGTGTATGCTTTCAGATCCTGGACAAATTACTCAGTTTACAGCATTCACAGCTCCTTTGTCCCCTCCATCTTGTTGTGTTAAAAATAAAACATAAAAACAGCTAGTCTTTCCATCAGCTTGATGTCTGTCCACCTCCTATTATTAATTGGCCCTGAGGTCCAGTTCTGAGCAGCCCAGTGAAGGACACTGGCACACTGATTCTCACATTTGACCCATCCAGCTGGAGAAATAAATAAGTTCCAAATACTGTCTGGAAAGTTAATACGAAAACAGCATACAGAATTTCAGCCCACCAAAGGGATTTGTTTTTAAGCTCCTCTGAACTCCAGAATCTGGACGAAAGCTCTGGTGTTCAGAATTAATGATGTCTTGGGTTAGCTCACACAGCTTGCAGCGCTCTAGGTACTGCAGTTTGATGACTGTCACTGTTGGTTGGGTCAAGAATAGCCGCCACAGACATAATCAGCACGTTTCCTCGTTTTATCAGGCTGGTGCAAGAGGTAGGCATTTTTTCCAGGGGACAGAATTAATGGGTGAATGTGCTGTGGGGCTGGCACATGCTGCCTCCAGTTTAATAGCTGAATTAGAATCTTTTTAAAGCCTTGGCACCAAGAAATGTGATTTCCCGATGCTTAGGGCTAATGCTGTGGTAAATGCTGGGAAATCTTGACTGATAGTGCTAAGAGTTAACAGAGACAAAAAATGAAGCAGAATAAATCTTGCAAGAAGTGTTTGGCTATGTATGACTTACACATGTACATATACGTATTGGTTTGGAAGAAATGTTCACACGTAGAGAGATGAATTATATTTTAACCTGCACCTAAAAGGATCATCAAATCTAGTATTTCTTCACTTGATATTTCATCATTGCTTCTAGTGGCCAAGCTTGGTGGGGGTGAAGATTTATAGCCGCTATGTGAGAAACTGTATCATATAAATAAGGGGGGCAAATTAAACACATTGATTGACTATCATTCACTATCGTCTAATCTCTTAATGACTAAAGTCTAATTTAAGAAAGACGAGAATCGGGATTAAATTCTGAATTGCTATTATTATTACATGTGTTCATTATATTCTAGAGGAATTCAGCAGAGATTAAAAAGGCACCTGTGAATTAAGACCAGCTATTAATGGGAAAGTTGAAGGGGCTTATCCGCATTAATGGCATAACGCACGGAAGCATTAAACGTTACAGACTGTGTGTTCATGGATTTTGTCTGTCTAGTTTATCGTCAGAAAAAACTGTAGAGCACCTGGAAATATAGTCATGGCCACTGAATTGCATTTAGTAATCAAAGAGCAGAAAGCTAATTAGAGAACTTTGCAGGGCAGTTGAAAGCGATGAGTTTTGGTCAGTCCTGCAGTCCGTCCAAAGAGATAGAATGAGAGAGGAGGGGAGAAAAGCACACTTTGTTTTAACTGGCCTGTGCATGCAACTGTTTGGATTTAACTCTGCAAGTTTTGGGCTAACCAAGATGTGCCAATCCTCAGTGAGCTACTAACCCATCTGAACTTGTGGGACGTCATCCTACAGGTGGATGACAACCTTTCCTTTAGTTTACTCATGTGTTAGGATAAGAGTAGAGACAGACACCACCACAGACAAATATTTTTTGCAATTCCTTGTCTTCTTTCAGTGACGTGTGCGTAGCCCTGTGAAAGTCTCTGTTTGAGAGCTTCACCACAGTCCAGCCGTATGTCAGCTGTGGTTGTTAGAACTGCAAAATAGCAGTGGCATCTTCTGGGGAAAGCCAGAGTATAAAAGTACCACCAGAGGACTTCAGGCTGTGCAGCGGTGGCATTGACAGGGCTTCTCACTGCCCTAGCTTCTGCGAGCTTGATTGTCACTACCCCTCCAGCTGGAAGGGGTTGTTTCCATCGACGGCCTCAGTTCTACACAGGGGAAGGATGTGTGGTTGTTCCAGTCCAGGTCATGATGAAGAAATCACTTTCCTAGGCATCTGATGCTTTATGCTAAAACAGACGTCATCTGTCTGTAACACACAGGTGGCCTTGTGAAAGTGAATATGAAATGACACTGCCCTCTTGCATATTAGATTCTATACTTGCTAATAGAGCACTCACTTGTGATCTTCAGCCCCTCCTTTTTTGACATTTTTAAGCCAGTTTTCTGATGTTTTGCTTTCAGAAAAGAGGCCATTATTCCTGCAATCTATCATTATAAGGAGTGCTGCCTACTTCAGACAACCTCTTGCAGCCTAAGTGGAATCACTCGATGATTTGGATCATTAATATATTGCAAAATGACAATAAGAACTGAAGTGAGGGGGCAGGCAGACACAAAGTGCTGATGAAGATATATCTGCTCTGCTGACAAAATTCCACTTATAAATATAGGAGCAACCATTGGATTTCTCTTAGCTAGAAGGTGAAGCTTTAACACACCTAAAGAGTATTGATTGTTAATGCTCTTGGTCTGTTTGGCAGTAGGTTAAGAACACCTGAGTCTTCTGCTTTGCCTCCAGTTTTTCATTTCTGGATTTTGGTGTGAGGTCTTTTTAATCATTCTACTACTAATGTGTTTTCCTTTCTTGAAGCTTTGTTCATTGTTATGATGCACTGTAAGCACTTGCTTTTCTAGGCCTCTTTTCATTTTTCTCAATATTCTAAGTTCTGCTACTTCTCCTTTCCCTGAAAAAATATATATGTATATATATGTATATATAGCTCTTAATTGGATTTCATAATATCAATGATTTGTTTAAAAAGGATGCAAGCCTAGAAACAGCAGTAGTTCATCTCCTCATCTGCAGCAGCAGCACTAATCTTGTACACATTGGCATGCACACAGGGCAATAAAAAGTGACATGAAGTAACATTTCAGTGAAGAATTGTATGCAGTGGAGCCAAATCCTGTCATTTAAGACTTTCTGTGAGGAGTGATTTATTGTCAATTTGCAAGTTTTTTTGAGAGAGAGAGATTGTGTGAGTGTTGGGAATTATGCTTAGACTTTTTAAGCTTTGCTAGTGATTTTAGGTGTCTCTGCCTTCACGTTCCCAACTTGACATTCCAGAGAGGCTTGATTCTTGGCACATGTGTAGTCAGCTTGTTTAGAAATGCTGAACCTCATGAAGGATCTCAAGCAGAACACCACAAATCATTGTTTTTGACTACCTGTTACTGTCTGTCCTGAAGACGCTAACGATGACTGTGACTGTTTCAAGGTATTGGGCTCTGATCCAGCAAAAGAACTTTTTAAAGTTAAGATTTTCTCCATCTGTACAGTTTTTAATAGGCAAAAATCTTATTTTGCTCCTAGAATAGGAGGTGGTGCAGAGGCTGGTGGGACAAATCACTTAACTTTTCACATTATTAGTCTTCTGAAGGCGTAGACCAATTGCCCAGAGCAGTTTGTTCCTTTTTAGAAGCAAATATATAATCTTATTAATGATAATGTTTTTTTGCCAACAGCATGATACTCTGTATTGTTCAGTTTAATAATCAGCATGAAACCTATTAACTGCATGAGATCTAGAGACAGAAATCTGGGGTGAAATCTTTGGCACTTGGAAATACTAGCTAACTTGTTTGCAGTGCTGCAGTCTCCCACAGTTAACATTCTGGCAGTTACAAAGATACAAGCTTCAAAAGATAAGCTTTCTGTTTTGCACTGTACCCATGATTTACCCTGTAGTCAAAATCCAGCGTAAGCCTTTTTGGAAGTTCCAGGAGTTTGGAAGAGTTCAATGTAATTTAATTTATTTTGATTGTGAACACTTGGAAGCCTCCTGGTCCTGACTGTGTCTAGCAATGACTAAGTCCTCAGAGCAGCTCTTCTCAAGCAGTGTTGATTGGGGGGGACAGTAAATCAATTACTCAGCCAAGGATTTCACGTACTTTTATTGCAATGTTCTTACATTGTGTTCCTCCAATTTTGACTAAAAATAATGTGGAATTAAAGTTGGTTTCATCAGCAACTCTGAATGTTTCTGCTGAGAGTTAATTTTACTTTCCTCGCATGTGCCTGTCTCAGTTGCTCAATTGTGCTGATGAAAGTTTGAAACTTCCCCTTCATGAGAGGTCAGTGAAGCTTGTAATTTGTCACTTCAAGACATCAGTTCCTATAGCAAATCTCTCATTGGATTTTCCTTGTGCATATCAGAGGCTGAGGTCACATGGCCCCAGGTTGTCTCGTCTCTAAGGGGAAAGCTGGCACTGGAGTATTTGATTGCTTCACAATGGCTGTGAATTTGAAGAAGTCAATCTCTTCTGGTTTGCACTCCCTCTAGGGCATGTTGCCTCCTCTACAAAATTTAACAGTGACTGGCTGTTTAAATAGCTTTTGAATAAGTTTGTTCTTAAACATATTTTCCTCAGTTCTCCTCCATGTACAGTATGTAGTAACTTACTGGTTTGCCCTGATACGTTCTGTGTCTGCTTCTCCTTCTAATTTTCATTTAAGTGTAGCAGTAAGTAATTAGGGAATGTCGTTTACACTTCCCACTTCTGCTGCCATGAAAAGAATTGATGCTTATCATGGTGCCTGGAAGTCCCCTTGTGACTTTCCTGTTAAAACCATTCTGCTATCTGCCAAGACATGAATCTCTCTGTAATTACTTTCCCAGCAGTGTTCTGGTAGGAAGACTATCTGTAATCTACTCTATGACAAGTTACCTTCTCATTCTTCCTGTAGACTTCCACTTGCTGGAGCCTCTTACTTTGGATTTCTTTACTCTGCAGAAACTAGGCACTGAAGATGAAGACTTTCCATGTCCATTTAATTTTTCTGCTGGGTGATTTGTTTCTGTATAAATGTGTATGATTTTGTTGCCAGACTCTTTAGTACGCAGTCCTTCTGCAGCTTTAGTCTGTTCTCTGCAGGCTTCAGAATTGGGCTTTCAGTGGAAAAACATGGCCATTATGAATTTTAATGCACTTTTGATTTCTTTGGCTGAAGTATATGAGATTTTGGCAAGTGAAATCACCCTACTCTTTTTCTTTCTGTTGTGTGGCATTCGAATTCATGTTTCCTTCTTGAAGATACCAACTGACCTTAGTGTTTAGTGGAAAGCACATCTATGAATCTAGCTAATATCATTCATACAAACAGCGGTATAACCTTAAAACATTAACTCTCAATATATTTTGTATCAGTTTTTAACATGAAAAGTAGAAATACAGCTCCAACTTGTGTGATGATAGTGTGCTTATCTTTCATTTTGGCAGGCATTGCTCAGAGCCTCCATGCCCACGCTGACAGGGGCTGGGTACAGCACTGAGACTTGTGCGTGCTCCATACACTGGATTTTGCATTCAGTGACACTTCAAGCCCCTGGGGAAGAACAGACTGTAGTGAAGGAAAATAGGATTACTGTGAAGCTACAAGTCACTCATGCAAATCCACAAAGAAATTGGGACTTCTAGCTCTGGTTGCTTAACAAGGAATTTGGGCACTTAAATCCTGCTAAGAGGGCAAGTGGGAGGGGAATCATTACAAAATAATTAGCAAAAACTTGGGGCTGGAGAAAAACAGGTCCCTGTCCTGTTGTTCCGGCGCTTTCCAGATTTGCAGCAATTCCCTTCCCTTTCAGAACAAAGCTGATGCTGGTGGTTAGTGGATCTTGCTAACCAGCCTAATGTGGTTTGTTGCTGCTGCACAATCAGCCCTGCAGCTTCTGACATGGGGTCTCTGCGTGCTTCCCTGCGCATCCCTAACACAAGCACTGCTTTTGAAAAGTAGCTAGCAGCACCAGTCGGCTGGGGAGAAGACAATTTGGAAAGAGGTGGGGAGGCAGCCCCCTGGGGAGAGCAGTGCAGTTTATTTTGCTTGGGGTGCAGAGGCCCAAGGCCTCAAGGAGCGCAGGCGTGTGCCCCTGCACCAGGGAGCACAGGAGGGGCTGGGGGCTGTGGAGGGAGAGCGGCATTATACCATCAGTGCTGGAGGGCGAGAAGTCAAATTGACAGTGGGATAGAAACGGGGTTTGGTGCGTGCAGTGGCTGGTGAATGTAGGCCAAAGGAGAAGACGTTTCAGCTGGACAGGCCCCCATCACCCTGCCGGGGCCTGAAACAGGGAGAGGTCCTGTCAGAGCCCGCAGCCGGAGCTGCTCTGTCCGGGCCCCACCGTACCATCACCACCGGCCTCTGTCGAGCCTGTGATCAGCAGCTCTCTGGTGCCCTGAACTCGTGCTGTGGGCACGGAGGTTAGTGAGGGACTTGGGCACGGGACCTGCAGCTGCCGGCGGTGCTGGGCCGGGTTTCTGTGGGAGTGTGATGGCGGGCTGACCGTGCAAATGCAGCACTTGCTGCAGCAAGAATATGAAGAGATTTATTCTCCACACGTCTCACTGCCCCAAAAACACTTAAGTGATGAGGGACTAGGTGTTTTCTGACTCTTTGAAAAGTATTTGTACTTTAAAAAAAAAATAAAAGGGAAAGGAAAGTCATGAGCAACGAAAGACTTAGGGACCCACTGAGGCACTGAATGCTGATTTTCCTTATTTTCGTAATTGCAAAGAAACAATTTCTATCCATAGATTTTTCATGATGTGGTGACAACAGAGTATGAGAAAGACTGTAAGGGTCCTCTGTGCAAATCCCTAGCTGTTCTAAATGTATGTACTAAACCTAGTTGTGGTCTTGTTGGCAGGCATTGTAGCTGTGCAGGTGGGGTGTCAAAAAGAGCAACACTTCAGCCTAGTTCTACACAGAAGTGGAACTTCTAATTCCTCCCGTTTCCTTTCAAAATCCACGCAGTGCGAGTGTTCCTGTTAAGCATATTTGACTGAACAGGTTACATAGTCTACGTATTTAAAAACATATAATAATTTAATAGTACTTTAAAAAAAAATCAAGTAACATGACATTTGTCACTAAGCAGAGAGGCAAACTGTTTGTGTTTCTAATAGGAGCCACTGGGAAAAGAGAGATTTGGGGGAAAAATCAGCCAGAGGGAATAGGCTGAAGAAAGCTGAAAGTCCTAAGAGGGTTTTATTTCTTTGCTGCTTTGTAGTTCCTGTGGGTGAGTAAACCTGACAGTTCAAACTACATTTTCCTCAATATCTCAAAATTCATTCAACCTCCCATGTTACTAATTATTTTTCCACCTGAGAATCAGCTATTTTGTTTCAGGCTACAGGAAGGAAAAAAGATGCAGCTTATTACCAGGGTCAAATATATAAATATATATATATATATATTCTTGGTAGCATGCAGCATTTTGTAGAGTATCAGTTCCCTTGTTTTTGCATGGGTACTTAACAGTAAGCTGTTAGCACCTAAGAGGAAGGACAAAGGAGGTGAATCCTTTTCTTTCCCCTCTTGAACAAATAATCTCTCTTATTTAAAACTCATTGATTCCTACAATGCTAAAATATAATACATCCAGGAGATTTTCATCAGCAATAGAAACCACTAGGTTGGTGCTGAGAACTGTGGAAACCATGAGCATTTTTTTTATTTTATTTTTTTAACACATTGACAAGGAATAAAATTCTAGATTTCTCACCTAGCCCCCTATCCTTGCTTTTTCTTTCCTTTGAGTCCTTGGTGCTCTGAGAGTACCAAAAGAAAGGATAAAGTAAAAGGATGATGTTCAGAACAATAGCTTAACAGTTCAGTTGATCTGTGCAAATTCTGCTGTCATAACATGCATAAGGAATTTCAATGGATAATTCATAGAATGGATACAAATTCAAGTTGCCATTATTAAATGTTTTGGATTTGTGGTTTAATAGCAAAGTGAGGGACAGGAATTGAGGTGATCTAAGAACAGGCCATCCTAAAGATACAAGTAGCAAACAGTAACTTGAGAAATTATTTATTGATGTCATTTATAACCAGCCTTCAGAAATGCAACCTTGTAATGATGAAATGGGATTATTCAGAGAGCTAATGCTGTACAATAAGGTCAAGGCTGAAATACAGAAATAATACACTCTGTGGTTTCACAAAGTCTTAGAACACCTTAAAATACAAGTTGACAGTACTTCTAGCCAGCCTTCTGTGGAGCTGCCACTTTCATTGCCGTTTTCCTTGGAGACTTTTATAGCCCGGTGAAGAAATGGATGCCCTAAGAGCTAGGCGAGGGTGTGCTTGGTGTTGCTCGCAGGTATTTTCACAGACTCCCAAAAGACATAAAGACTCTATAGATGTTAGTGAAGATGTGTCATTATTGGATCATAAACCTTAAGATCAGGCCTAGTACAGTTTTAATGAGAGCTTCCAAAAATCTGTGGAAGCTGGTCCAGTCTTCTGTGGAATGTTTTTCATATCTCCCATCCCACTTACCAATGAGGAGATCTGAAGATGAATTTGAGGGAAAGAGACTTGTAAATCTTGACAGAAATTGTTTTGTCATATATATCAAGCATGCTTATTTCCCATTCGCCTATATTTTCAAAAGTCTATTCATATAATCTCAAAATAAATCAGTCAAAACTTTACCTTATATTTTACCAGTGGATTTAATGTACTCGTCTGTTTCATTAGATCAATTACAAATAGATAACTGCATTAGGCAATGGAAAAAGTATTTTCTATTTTGTGCTTTCAGAGTACAGACTGCCATTTTAAAGTCAGTTATGCTGAAGATCTAACAACTTAGTCCACAATATGAAACTTCTGAGATGTGGAGAGTGTGACAACCGAAGATATCTGATACCTCTTTGAATGATACACCAAGTATCCAACTTCTATCAAAAGAACCAAGAGATGTTCCTATGTAGGTAACATATTTATTTTAGCTAATTCTTTTTATCATCTGAGAGCAAGATAAAGTGAGAAATTCATGGATGTAAGAGTTGAGCAGGTTCTGTCACTTCATTTGCACATTAGGGGTGATAGAGTTTTTGCTGGTTTTAGTATCTGTGATTGAATCACTGCTTCTTACTACAGTAAGTGATTGTAACGTGATCAAGTATGTCAGAGTATTGACAACTTTTTCTTGTAACTTGTACACTTTTGTGTCCAGTATTTCACTGTATTACTGTGGCAGAGAGCTTGCATACTGAATGTGCTCCTTGGTAAGTGGTGTAGCATCAAGTGAAAATAAGCCTCAACATCAGTGGGTTTAGAAAAGAGTTGTCTCATCATCATTACAGGAGGCCAGTTCATAACAGGGAATGATGTGGTCTCAGATGTTTCTGTGGTCAGGCTGTGTTTAAGTGAAATTGGAAGATTTGATGCTGAGTTATCTCCTTACCTTCTGTCCTCAACAGCTGACTTTGTGAAATGATTCTGTGTGACTGTGTAATTAGCAAAAAGAACAATTCATACAACTGTTCTTCAGTCTCCCTTCAGCATTGAAAGGCCAGGCAAGGGTTATTTAGACAAAGGAGAATGTTACTTTTTGTTAGTTTCTGCTCACTATTTTCCTGAGCCTGGCTGGCTTGAGCGATAGGCCAAGATGCTTGGCCTATCCTCAAGAACTTCCTTCACTTGCATATTTAGCAACTAACTAATTAAAGAATGTTCTTGCTTTTTCAAGCATCTTCAACTGCCTAGATAGAGCAACCACAGGGAATTTAAGTGCCAAAGTCCATTAAGAAAAAGGTGTCTGCAGTTCACTGGAGGGGGCAATTTTTTTACTTTCTGTGCAGTCTGTGTGCTAAGACCATGGGGGGGAAATGACCAGCACGGTGAAAACAGATCACTTGAACATTTCCAAGTAAGACTTTTGGGTGAGATTCTCTTTTAATGGATTATTAAGGGAATATCTGCAGAAATAAGATTTTCTGTCCATTTTCTGTTTTCCGGAGAATGGCAAAAAGTGACGAAAGCAGAACTAATGCCAAATACTGTAACTTTACTGACTGAATTGAAATTGCTGCCAACGTCAGTTGATAGAAGGAAGACTTGAAGCTGTCTCACAGTAACCTCTTCATTTCCCTTGCATTAAAAATATAGTATCAGGTTATGACTTTTTTTTTCTTTTTTTTTTTTTTCAATTTGAAAAGGAGACAGCCCTTAGCTACTTACACAGTGCTTTGGGTAATGTAACCATTGTTCTGGGTTTTCTCAGATATTTGGCATGTTTAATGAATCTCTTAGACATTTCATTTTCTTTGTAAGTGCCAGTTATCAATCTAAGGTAATGGTGGATAGTTCAACATGAACCACCACAGAAGTTTATAAAATTAGCTCGTCAACATTGTACTTTTCCAGCAGAGTTAGGGGATTACAAGAAAACTATATTGTGATTTAATTAAACAGTACATATATTAATATCTTGCTGTTCCTCATTACTTATTATTTATACTGGCAAGTTATAGCAGTCATTTTATGGTGCCTTTACTTTGTTGTGCTTGGTGTTGGGCAGTTCATTAGATGACCTGAAAATTTCAGGTATTAAATTGGAGGAGGGGTCTATACGTAGTCCAGATGATGATTTTTCCCACCCATGTAACATTACCCTTAATGTGTTGCCAAATGAGATTTCAGTCACATTTGATTGTACAAATATTTTAGATGTGATTTCATGTTTTCACTTTTTCAGTCACCACTAGAAAGGGTAGTGCTACCCGATACCTCTTTGAACGTCTGTGCATTCAGGGTTCCCACATTCTCTCCAAACCATTAATGTTCTCTGTTACTGGTTTTTGTATCTAACTTTAAATCCGAAAGCACCAAAACCTTTGCTAGCTCACTAAGCACACACCACTGTGGGCTCTGCTGGAGCAGCACCAAGAGTGGGTATACAAGACCTTGCTGAAGGTTACGGATGCCAGTAAAAGCCAGTCAGAGCCCTGACCGGGTGTAACTGGGTATCAGTAATCCAAATGGGCAGAGGGACTAGGCTCAGATTAAGTCACTGACGCTCAGCCGCCACCACTGCAGAAAAACTCCTTTGAACCTAGTTTTTTATTTTAGATCAAAAAAATCATTTTTTCTTTCTAGTAGTCTTGATAGCTCTTCAGCAATGCTAATTAATGAGTGTTCCGTTTTCCCTGTGGTAACAATAGATTTGCTGTAGACTTTTTAGGAATATTTTTGGCTACTCTTGTAGCTACCCTCAATTATTCTTTTTTATTCTGAGATCTGTGTCAAAATAAATCCCGTTCCCTCCAGGATACTTGAGGGCTGACGGAAGTGTAATATTTGGTGGTTGTATTCTCTGGCTGAATCTATCTAAATAAATGGGCGCTGTCCATGATTTTGCTTTTTAAAAGTAATCTCACTCCTGCAAATGTTTTAGCTTAAATTTACAACTTGGCAATTTTAGTGTCTATCACAATTCTTGTGATTGTGAAAAAACTTGTTTGTTTTGTAATGTGCCTATTTTTCTTTGAAGAGATGGGCATCTTTCTGACTCTCTCAAGGAATTGTAAAACTTATTTTATGGTAAAATCAAGCACTTTGAAATATCTACAGTGCTGAAAACTAGAAAGCTGTGGAAAAATATTAAATGACAGCTTTGCCTTTAAGAATTTGTGAACTAAAGAAAAATACACAGCTGTACACAACTCAAAGAGGATTCAGTGTGACCCAGAGTAAAGCAGCTTGATAAAAGATTAGAAGTGGCTTTTGTTGAGCATTTCTTCATTGGAGTCTTGGAGGACTGAACACGGAGCAAGGCTTTGGGCCTGAGGGAGATACTTCAGCACACAGAGCTGCAGGTACTCTTAAAAATGTTTTCCTAAATCATGGTCTTCTTACTCGTGGATGATGCTGATTGCTTGATTGAAGAACTGCTCTCTTCTTCCAAAAGAAAAGAAATGTCATTGAAAACTGTAAATGCTTAACTCCTCTCTCAGACCAAGTGTATCCCCTCAAGCCAAGAAATGGGTGCGCATCTCAGTCCCCATTCCTAGAAGGCCATTACCATCTGACAAAATTGGCCTTCATGTTTGGAATTAATTTTGCACTGGAAATTTTGTAATGTTATGCAAGCAACAAGGAAGTGATCTGTTCTTGCTACATACCTAATGTAACTACGATTAAAAGTACCTAGCAAAAATTAGCAGCAGTGATAGAATCCTAGGATAATTTGGAAAGTCTCACCTAGTCCAAACTCGTGCTTAAGGCAGGGTCACTTATGAGATTAATGTGCTTCCAAGTATTTTCTTTTTATGCTTCCCAGCAGATCACAGGTTAATTCTAGCAAAGTGGTAATTCCACCAAATGTCAATCATTTCTTTAGAAATTCAGCTATTATCACTTTCATATGCTTTTAATTCACAGGTTAACTATGGGAACTTGGTAATGTATAGTGACAATTCTGTAGACCTTTAAAATGTTACACTCATTATTATACTAACTTTCCTCATAGTTCCAACAAGTGCTAGAAATACTATTGTTATGATAAGTTATGGATCCCCAGTGGAGGCATTTAATTTCATGGCATGTTAAAGGCTATAACAGCCTATTAAACCAGGAAAAAAATGTTACTTTTCCACATCAAAAAAAACAAAAATGCTTAGTGGCATTTCTCTAAGAGAGCAATTCAAAACCCAAATCTTAAAGATAAGATTTTTTTGAAGTAATGCATTCTTCAGGGGCTAACAATGAGAATGTGTGGCCATCCTTTTTAGCAAATGTTGACTGTCATTTCTAATTCAGAAGAGACATCAGTGGTAGCTGATGAGAATCTAAGCTAATGCTGAAGTACGTATACGATCTTCCTTTTATCATTCTTAGTAAAATAGCCCCAAAAATAGGACGGTGATTCTGCTGATGTGTGTGATTATAACATTGGTGCATAACCCTGTGGAGGCATGATCAGTGCTTGGCTTTGCTCACATAAGTAGTCCTTTGGTTTCAAAACATGGATAAGGCTGCAGCATTTGTGGTGGCCTTTTGGAAGCTTTCAAAAGTTAGTTATCCCTGTGTGAACCTTGAACAGCACTTTTGGTTTGACTGAGAATCTGAAAATACCTCCCCACACCACTAGAAGTGACAGTGCCCATTGTAGCCAACAAGAAGCTTTCCGTTGGCTTTAGCAGATACTATGCTGATTCCTGAAGTTATAGCTGTAAATGAAGGATCCTACAAAGCTGCGAAAGCTGAAAGATTCAGGAATCTGGGGTAGGATTAAATATTAACTTCAGCCTGGGTGGTACCATCTGGGACTCACTCACAAAGGATGCTAACAAACACGTTAAAATCAAAAGATAAATAATAATGATAAAGATAAATAATAATAATAAAAACACAGCTTGAAAATCACTGAAGCCCTGTCCTATCCCTTCCCCAGGTGCACAATCATATTGTCCTTTATTTTAGATTTAAATATTTCAGATAATCTCATCAGCTCAATTTTTTAACACTTCTGTGATGTCCTGGAGGTGCTACAGTGGGAAAGAATGGTTAATAATGGTCTAGCCGGTCAGGGGTCGTTGCAAGGCAGGATCATTCTGATTTGCCTGGGAGAAGGTGTAAGGAAATTTGAAGATTTGAGGTGTGGCAGCTGGCAGAAACTGATCTAATGTGGAAAGGAAGACTTTGGTCACCATCATTGTGTGGTAGGAGTCTTGAATACTAGGGAATAGTATCCAGCCTGAATATGGAGCAAGTCAAATAAAGAGCAAATCAGAAGTTTTAGTAGTTAAGGTGGGAAATAATTTGCAGCTTTATCAGTGAAGAAGCTGTATGTATAGAGGGAATGTGGGGCCATGAATTGAAAGCAGAATGATTTAGTACAGCAGGATTCTTTTGAGAGTATAATGAGCTTCTGCCCCTAAATTAAAACTTTTCTTTAAAGATTTTGAATCCAAAAATAACTATCAAGGGAGTTTCACAGAAGCATTAATTACTTTCATTCCTAAATCTGACAGTGATCCAAATTCATGTTCCAACTACCATCCCTTTTCCCTTATAAATTAAGGTTGCAGAGCTAAATTATTGGCTTCAAGGACTGCAAAGGCAATTTTCTACATCATATCTCATTCCCAAGTTGAATGTTACACGTAGATTATGCACAAACAATGCTGAAAACCTTTATAGCAATATCCCTTGAGCCAGTAAACTCTTTGTCTACTAAACAGAAATTCCTAATGATACCGTGAGTGTATGTGACTGTCTACAGTGAGATTACCTCTTCTCTAACCTTGCAGTACCCTATCTTTGGCCGATATTTGGTTCAGATATTTTTCTCCTTTTCTTTACAAGTACAATGATTTTATGAGTGTTATTTCCTCGAGGTCCTTATTACCCTTTTTCTTTTGGCTTTGCTGAGTGTTTTTGTTTAATAACACAAAGAGATTGATGGAAGACGTGGACGTATCTTTCAGATAGATATTCTGTGTCCGTTATCACTAACGTGGATTGTTTGTTTGTTGTTGTTGGGCTGGGAAATAATGTTAGTTGCCTGTGGGAATTTTATTCAAGGAACTGGTGTCACGACAGTTGGAGACAGAGTGGGCGTCCATATCATACAGACGTGCTACTTCACCTATCCATTGGTTGAAAGAGTGGTATTTTTTCAGACTGAGTTTAGTGTTCACAGCTGCAAACAGCTGGATTTGTCTCCTGTTCATGGTAAAGTCTAAGCCATCCCATGATTGTCTGTCTGAGGGATTCAGTGCGGAGGTCCATCTACCGTCTGTTCCTTTCTTTGACGTGCTAAACGCTACTCTCAGTTTAAGTGTAGAGACAAGGGATCCTCAGAGAATTATGAATGGATTCCAAGCATGGGAGACAGGAATGCATTCATCACTTCCTTTGGTGGGTGAATAGTGAAGGAGCATTTCCCTGCTTGTTGGCTGGGACGTCTGGGCTGATGCAGTGGTTGAGGTCACCCAAGCGCTTTGCTGATGACCCGCTGGCCTTGAGCACTGCTTGAACGGAATGTACTCTAGGCAAAGACATCTTTGGGCTGTTTAACTTCAAATACTTTTCTTTCGCTATGTTTTGTCAGCAAATAAGTGTAATAAGGATATCTGAGTACGAATATTAGAAAAGCAGCACCTTCTTGGGACTATGCACCATCTGGGCTGTTCTTGCAGTCTGAGTCTGAGAAATAAATTTTCTTGCTAGAAGAAGTTTAGATTTAGGTGAGCATCAACTATGGAATGGGCATTTCTGTTTGCTGCAGTTTACAGTAGTTCTTTCTTTGAAGCCCTCAGCTGGTACTTGGTCTGCTGCATGCACATGTGTTTTTACAGCCCTGCAGTCGCCATCCTCCTTACTTCTACACAGAGTGATAGATTTTTAGTTTTTCCGATTCAGTTGTACCACCAGCTGTGAATAGGTTCTAGAACTTTGGAATTCCTTTTGGAGCTGGCTGGAACTGGCTTGACATGGAGCAGCTGTGCCAAGACCTCGCCGTGTAAACCCAAGGCAGTATCTTTCACTTTCTTTTAAGCCTTTGATTTTGTTTCCACTTACTAAAGCATTTAATATTTAAGGTTTAAGAAACATGAACACATTTTTCTGTAATCTGTGTCCACTCTGAAAAGTCCTCAGTAGCTGGGACAACTGAATGGTATAACAGTTTATCACGGAATCATTTGGCTTGGAAAAGACCCTTAAGATCATCAAGTCCAAGCATCACCTCACACTGCCAAGTCCACCATTAAGCCATGACCACAGGTTCCACATCTACATGTCTCTTAAATACCTCCAGGGGTGGGGGGTCCACCACATCCTTGGGCAGCCTGTTCCAATGCCTAACCACCCTTCCGTGTAGAATTTCTTCCTCGTATCCAATCTAAACCTCCCCTGGAGCAACTTGTGGCCATTTCCTTGCATCCTGTCATTTGTCATTACAAAGCTGAGATGTGCACATCAGAGGCGCTTGACTCAAAACTGTTAAAACATACAGAAATACTACGATGAAATCTTTCCTGTTTCAGTAGAGTTTTATTTTCTGGGCCAGTGTTCTTAGCAAAGGAGGTTGCCAGTAGCTGGTGTACCAAACTGTATGTAAACCTGCACGCTCTGCTGGCCACTGAATTCTGATTTTCCTTGTTTTTTAACCAACCCATCATGCTATCCCTGGCTCTCACTCAGCTTTGAAACATGCAGAGAGGATGGCAGAGTAATTTACTACAGTACTCTTATTATTTGAGAGCCAATGGGAAGAATAAACAACCTGGGATCTTTTGCAAGGGAACAGGGAGAGGCTTGTTTACCAGATCTCACATTTCTGGCAAACAGCTGGCTGTAGTTTTAATAATGAGCTGCCCATAATTGGAATGTATTTAATCCAAGTTAACACACATGCACTAAACTTGCTAATTGGGAATTTCTCTTTATAATAAGCACATTACTCTTGCTTTTTCAAGTAATGCTAACACGCTGATACAGCAGAGAGACTGCACCTCGCTACATGAATGCAGCTAGCAGGCCCCAGTGCATGGTAATTTTTGAAGAAAACATATGGTAAGAGTAATGGCTGAAGTCTGTAGACAGCTTGCCTAAATTACAGTGCATCCATTGAAACCAGGACACATGCTAAGCTGCTGAAAGCAAAGAGATGTCATTAAAAAATGATTCATATACCTTTGGCTTAATGAGTGCTCACACTTGAGGATTGCCAATTGCCTGATCAATAGCTTCAGTGCTGCACAAGGCAAAATTCTTTGTACAAATGAAATCTTATGATTGCAGAACTGTGTTAACTTGACCATATACACTTTTGCCTTAAAGGAATTTGAAGATAATATTTTACTTTTTTTTCTGAAACCTGTCTATATTTGAACCTAGGAAATAAACAATCATGCACTGCCATATGGAGCAATTTCATAACAGCACATGGTGAGGTTCTAATGAGTTTTACCATACTGTGCCTGACAGGTGAAATTTCAGCTTTGATTACAGGAGGCCAAAAATAATTCATCCAGGCCAATAAAGTTTGATTTAGATAAGACTCAATTATTTTTGCTATCAGCCATTAAGAACTGTTCTTTCCTCATTTTCATTTTCAGGCACACAGCCTGGCAACAAGCAATAATGGATATTTATTGGGCTATCAAATCCACAGAGACTTGTTTACTTACCCAAGTACTGTGATTGTCAATATTACGTAGTCCACGGACTGTTATCTTTAAAAAGTGTCATGTTTAAGAGTTGTTCTCAGGCTCAACTCCTAAACTTTAAAAAAGTGCTTTGAAGTTATGATTAGTAATGCAGTGCCTAGAGACCCCATTATGCCAGCCAGGGTACAAACAAAGTAAGAGGCAGACCTGACACAGAAAATACGCTGGCAATCTTTGTGTTCGTTGACAAGCCCAAACATCCCCAGCGCAGACAGCCAGGCTTGGTCCCGCTGCAGGTGGGCGCCTCTCCACTGGTCTAACGGAAGCACGAACTCTCTTAATTAACAAGTCATACTGTGCTACTGACGGACTGCAGCGTGAGGGATAGGTGCTGCCACGCTCAAACGGAGTTGAGGTCTACGTCCCGCAATACTGCACATCTTGGAACGAACAAAGCAGGACTGAGAGAGGAAGGCTTAAAAATCTTGTGTTAAGCCTGTTGTAAACTGCTGCTACCTTGGAGCCTGCCCTCATCTCTTGTCATTGAATACTGGCCTTACGCCCCACAGGCCAGGTGATACCACTGAGACAAAGTCACAGAGTTGGCTTTAGTGAAACAAATACTGTTTAACACCTTCTTTTACCAGAGGAGGACATTCATGTGAGCATGCTGTTTCAGACAGTACAGTTTCTCTGTTTTTCTGGTAAACTAGGGCACTGAATTACTCAGAGAAGGCAAGTCAAAGAGAGGTGTGTGCCGCCTGGGCCTTCTGCGGCTGCAAGAATAAGGGATCACACTGAAGCTCTTGCCTTAAAATTCGTGTTTCTTCTGAGGGCCTACCCAAAATAGCTTAATGTTTTTGGAAGGCTGGTAGGTCTCAAACTTCTAGGATTTCACCTTAATACTAACTACTGTTTTTATGATATTTTAGGTGAAAAGACATACTGGATGACATGTTGATGTCTCAGAGGCCCTTTATTCCCATTGATATGTTCTTCCCTATTCTTTTCCTCCTTTCTCTTATGTTCAACAGGTGGAAAATGAGCAGTTATACCTTTATAGAAAATTGGCAAATAGGTAGGCATGCCATTCCTGCATAGCGTGTGACATTTTATGCAAAGCTTTATCTCTGACCTTTCTTTTCTTACCCTTAGTTCAATTTCTTTCTGCCCTGGGGTTTGAGACAATGAAAGTTAATTATGACTCCTGTTAGGTCCTTCCAGGGGGCTGGGCTCCTCATACACATCTACAAGAATAGAAGTGACCTTGAAGGTCCTTTTTCAACATATGTCCCCTATCAAACTTGATCTCCTTTTTCTACTTTTTCCTCCAGCAGATGCTTTAATGTTCTGTTAAGTGAGGGGGTTATAACAAATCCATATGAATAAAGACGATATCAAATGAAGTTCTAATACTGTATTGTTTTTATTTTAGGGAATAATCTTGGGATTACTTTTTGATAAATTTAGAAGTCTTCACCCCAAATTGTGGTTACCTGGCTGAATCCCAAAGTGGAAGTCTAATTTGCAAATGCATTTCCAAAGATACTGATGTTCAGGCAGGTCTTTTAGGTCACCTATCTAAAAATGAGCTAAGAGCAGCTTCTGATGCTTTCCAGAATTAAAATGGGGATGAGTTGGGTTGGGTACCCACTTGAAAGTATCGTAAGTAACTTGCAGATAACTTTATTTGTGTTCCTGAGCTTTGTTGCAGTCTGGTGTCCTACTTAAGGACTAAAGACATAGGATAAGCAAGGAGCTATGAAATTAAACCAGAATATAACTGAGCCAATCTTAAGTAGTATCTCTGAGGTAATTAAGAAAGGAGCAATACAGTGATCAAATCAAGGTTGCAATTAAAACTGAATCAACAGATCAATGGGTTCAAATGAGCAAATCATCTCATTAATATAGCAGGTAATCAAGTAGAATTAAGAGATTGGCTCTGAAGGGAATTTCTGTTAGTTGTAGTCTCTAACATTGTGGGGAGAGGCAGGGAAGAGCCAATTTCCTTTCAGCCTGAGGTTCAACCAGCACCGACCTAAGAAAGAAGTTCATGCATGATCTGAAGTTTGCACCTAGTATTTATTCCAACATCTGTGAAGGTCTGATTTTGGTTCATTTTTAGAAAGTGCAGCCTATTAAAGTCAGAGGTGTGAAAACTGAACCTAATCTCATCTAATCAAGGAAGTGGCATTAATTTATTACCATGGATGTGGCAAAAATATAGTTGGAAGAGCCTTCCTTATGAAAGATGCAGGTTCTGTGGTGTTCATCTACATGGCTCTTTCAGCATCCTGTTCTGGGCTGGAGCTCAGAGACAGCCTTTCCCTACAAAAAATAAAAATAAAAAAAGTTTTCTGTGGGTCATTTTAGTCCCTTCTTTTCCAAACCTTTCTGAATGTCCATCTCTGAAATCTCCACCATCCCTGTTGAGTTAAAATGCTGAAGTCATTATTGTTAGACACAGAAGTTATTAGAAGTATACAGACAGCATGACGACACAAGCCTCATCTCCTTGGGGAGGATTAACAAGATATTTCTACATTTTATTGTGATAAATTCTCTTTCCGATGAAAGTATGAATATTGCAGACTCAACTAGAATGAGGGCATTCTCTACAATTTTTAAAAAATATTTTGCCAAATAGGTTAATTTTGAGATTACGAGTTTCAGTTCTTCACCATTATAAAATAAGCGCAGTTTCTAAGCACAGAGGTAACTCACGTGTCTGTTTAGAAGGATAAACTTGTCTTGCCTTTCCCTTGTTAATGGGGATGGCCTTTTGGAAAGACTGTAGGATTTTTATGTGAAAAAGAGAGTGTTTAAAATTCAGCATCATCTGAAGAGCTGGGCTGTGCATCTCCAGTCAAAATGGATGCCTAGAAATCTTGCCATCTTAATTCAGAGACCAGCTGCAACACGGGTCAATTTAATTTCATTACTGCCACAAGGTCTTCTGAAAAGATTATAATGTTTGCAAGCCACTGCCCACCGCGAGGTGATGCCCCGTGAGGAGAGTTCACTGGGGACCACATGCTGTAGTGAAATTAATTAACCCATGTCAGCAATGGAGAGTTAAAAGCAGGTCAGTAACTTTTGCATACACTGAAGACAGAGTAATAATCAGTTTAAGCTTCTTATACTGTTAAGAATCAAAATGTAAAAAGTTAAATGAGTGATTTATTTTTTTTAATTGGTGGACACAGAAATAGAAGGAAAGACTAGAGAAGTAAGACCAAACAAATTTTTATTTTCTCTTTTTATGGTAAGTGCTTACTAAGCTAAAGCTAACAACTGCAACTGCAGCACTGGATTGCCCATGCTATCTAATTTTCAAGCAGACATAAATACTACAGAACAACTTGTCATTTTAAAAGGGTAAACAGAAAAATCATATAAATTAAATGACATTTAAGAAGTTCAGGGTTTATATCACAGCCACCAGGGAAATCAGAGACCCAAGGAAGAAATGTTTCTTTAAAGCATTGATATAATCAAGCTTGGGAGGGAGATACTTTTTTTCTTCTAAATGATTGTCCAAATAATTTAGAAGCATAATTTTGGACTCAGATTGTCACAAAGGATTAATTCTATTTCTTTTTAATTATGGGCCTTGCATTTGGAATTAATTTTTAAGTTGATTGAAAATTAGTTCAGTAAGGCAGTAAAACGCTAAATGCAGTCAGGTGACTGTAGGAAATAAAAAGCCCATCGAGGCTCTGGTTTTCTGAAAACTGGTGAAATAATATTACAGGGCAAAGTTTGTTTTGTTTGGGTCCTTACCTATGCGTTTGTAGGGCCAGCAGAGCCTGCCGGGGGTTAGAGGAACACTGTGATCAACCCCTGAGGTTCATCCAGAGCTTTGCTCTAAGGCTAAATCTGTCAGATGTTAATGATCATCTTTGTACTGCGACAGCTTCATGCTAGAAGGGGACCATGAGGTGACAAGGTAAGTGCCATGGTGTTGTCTGAGTCTCGCCAGGAAATACAGGGCCAGCAGAGCTGTACCTGAACTGTTCAGGGTTCAAAGCGAGCTCTGCGTAGGCTGGGATGTGTTGGGATGGGAAGGGAGAGGAGAGACTCTCCTTCTTTGAAAGGGTAAGGAGAGCATGAGAGAGATCCCCGTTAAGTCACTGAGGTGTTAGTGGCACCCTTGGCAGCCTGAGACGGGCAGGACCCAGCACCCACCTGCATCCGTGGTGGTTCAGCACCAATAGGCAACCAAGCACCAACCAGCCCCACTCTCACTGCCCCTCCTCAACAGAGCAGGGGGAGAAAATATGACAAGAAAGCTCATGGGTTGAGGTGAGGACAGAGAGGTTCCTCACCAATTAGTCACAGGTGAAACAGACTCAGCTGGGAAGATGAATTTCATTTTTTGCCACTTGATAACACCATGGGATAGTGGGAACTAAAAGCAAACCCAAACCACCTTATTCCCCCTCATCCATCCTCTTCTCCTTCCTCCCCCCAAGCAGTGCAGGGGAATGGGCAATAGTGGCTGCAGTCCGTCCGTAGCGCTTCGTCTCCTCCACTCCTTCACAGTCCCTCTCTGCCCCTGCTCCCAGTGGGGTCCCTCCCACGGGATGCCGTTCTTCCCAAGCTGAGTCTGCTGGGGCTGCCCACAGGCAGCAGCTCTTCAAGAACTGCTCCCATGTGGCTCCGTACCATGGGGTCCATCCCCCCAAGGAGCAAACTGCTCCAGCACGGGTCCCCCATGGGTGGCAGCTCCTTCCAGGGCACCTGCTCCTGTGTGGGCTGCTCTCCATGGGCTGCAGCTTCCTTCAGGGCATAGCTGCCTGCTGTGGCTGGGGGTCTGCCACAGGCAGCCCTCTGGAGATCTGCACCAGCACGGTCCCCTGCAGGGGGACAGCCTCTCTTCCTCCATGGGACTTCTGCCCTGTGCCTGGAGCACCTCCTGCCCACCTCCTGCCCACCTCCTGCACCCTGGGTGTCTGCAGGGCTGATTCTCTCACCTTTCCTCACCCCTCTCCCCCACTTGTTGTAGCACAGCAGTTTTTTCCATTTCTTCACTCTGCTCTCCCAGAGGCTCACCCAGCATCACCCATGGCCTAGCTCTGGCCACCGGCAGGTCCCTTGGGAGCTGGCTGGAGCTGGCTCTGCTCTGGCGTGGGGAAGCTGCTGGGCTCCTCTCGCAGGGGCCATCCCTGCAGCCCCCGTGCCTTCCCACCTAAGCCTTCCCACCTAAGCCCAATACAGCATCCTGGTGTGCAGGAGGACAGCAAAGATGAGCTCTAGCTGCAGCTGGTCAGCGGCATCCCCTGGCACACAGCGATGCAGCAGCAAGGCATCTGGCACGGGGGCTTCCTGCGTGGCTTGCTCAGAGCGCAGGCCGTAGCAGCTCTATTAAACGGTACAGATGCTGCTTCCTTTCCAGTCTGCAGTTGGATGCTGCTGTATCAATGAGCAGATGATGAGAGGAGAGAGCAAGGGGAAAGGTCACCTCCCATACTGTCACAGCACATCAAACAGCTTGCTGATATTTCTAACTCACAAGCGCAGGAATTCATCGTGGTTATCTCAGAACAGTGTTCTGTGCCCAAGGCAGCAGTTAGGTCTTGTCCTCGCTACTGGCATTTAGCACGCTGTATGATGACCTTTGAAGGATCAAGTTACCAAACACCACGCTGGCTGAAACTTTTCCGTACGGATCGCTGTAATGCAGTGTTAGGTCAACTTGCTTAGTCCAAACAGGAGCAGAACTTGACCTCGATACAGAACATGACCCGTTCTTTGCTGTATTATCCAATTAGTCATTGTCATTAATTCGTCTCTTTAAGGTCTTGTTTTAACAGGAGACAGTCTTATTGCCCAGGTAATCCCTAACATTTCACAAACATAGTATTATATAGACAGTTCTGATGAAAGGCAACCTCAAGGGGGCTCGCTAATCCTCCCCTGTCCTAACGCAGGATCAGCAAGACATTTAAGCTTTTCATGAAAGATATTTGTCTAAGCTATCTTTAAAGAGAGCCTGTAATTCTGGGGAGGGGGCTGGGTTACAAGTCCTATCCCTTTTTCTTTCGCTACAGATTCTTTTTTTTTTGTTTGTTGTTTGTTTTGTTTTGACTCATGCCATTCACCAAATTGTTGGTAACAGACAGCAGAAAGAACACATTTATATGTTGCCTGTAAATAAGTTACTGCTGAGTGTCTTAATAAAAGATTAGTCGGTGGCTTAGAGTCCATTAATTAATAAGCTGAGGCAATCTATAGTATTTTGCACGGACGCATTGAGCTATCTCCATATACTGTACCCTTCTGACGTATCCTAGAGCACCTGATTGTGCACTTAGAAATCAAGTCACACCTACACCTCATAGAATAAGTGCTCAAACAAAAAAGCTTAGGGTCTTTTCATTCTAACTTGTTTTTCATGAAATTGTTCTAAAAAAATGCCTCTGTATTTTGTAAATTGTTCTTTAAAAAATAGCCTGCACTTCTACTTTTCTCAGAGGCATTTTGTGCACAGCTTTTGTGCAAGTATATTACGATGTTTGAGAAGCAGGGCTGTGATCTTCTCTGCTCTTGTTTGCATCAGTAACGTCTTTGACTTAGAAGATCTGTAGCGCTCTCATACACAAAATTATTAGCATGTCAGAAGAGAAGGTGCAAGCTTTTTGTGTCCTGAAGGGTTTCATAAAATGTTATGCAAGTGTCTGGTACAGATGGAGTTGGTAGCACTGCTTATTGTTAAGGTAGTCCAGCATTTGGCATTTTCACTTGCCAGGTTTTAATTATTCAAACTAAAACTTTTTATGCAAATATTTGCTTCAGGCTAAATGTTTTAAGGAACTTTCAGGAAAAATAGTTCAGCTGTATCCCAGAGTACAGAAATCTGTACAGGAGCACAGAGGAAAGGAGCAGATTAGCTTTTCCTCCTGATAAACAAAATACTAAAATGATTTCATTAAAAAGGTTTGTTTGTTCTTTGTTTGAAAATTGGCAGAGAGATTTGCTTTAACATCAGAGATCTGCCTTCTCCAGCTACTTGAAAATCCAAGACAGGTTCCTGAAAAGCCTCTCAGTGGCTGCAGGCTGGAGTGGAGTCACCGAGTGCTCCCGGTGCCTTCTGCCACTGGCCTTGGAGGGACTGCGCAAGGTCTGGGCCTTCTATCAGACCTGCTTAACCTGCAGCAACATCCACATAAAATTGTAATCCCTGTATGCTTTCTGGCTGTCGAGTAGCTACCCATAGGGTTAGAATTGTTCTTTATTTCAACACAGCAGACAGGCTGGTGCTGCTTCCAGTTTGTTCGGCGCGTCCCCGGGGTGAGACACTACTGCCGGTCATGCGGCCGCGTGTGACCGCTAGGCTTTGCTCCATGCCTGAAGCTGAGAGGCGTGAGTCGTAGCGCACAGATCAACACCTGGGACGTATTTATTATAAAAGCATTCAGCTAGCTCAGAGATGTCCAACCTGTTTATATTTGGCTGTTAGAGCTTTGACCTGGCTGACCAACACTGCGAGCAGTTGGCAAGGACAGCGGTGGTGGCAGTGATTGTTAGCAGTCATTTGCAGAGGGGTCTGCTGAGGACAGAGCAGGAGATAGGCCACGGTGTCAAGCCTAACCATGCTCATCTGGTTACTCTGATGCTGACTTAAAACAAAAGCTGTCTGGATTCAGTCCAGAAATTGTCTGTGCTGAGCATGCGGCATCACCAGACTACAGGGACAGTGCAGAACTTACCCTGGCAGCTGGAGGAAGCAAATGCAGAGACAATTACGGTGTTAAGCACTGAACCAGAGAACAGGGAGACAGTGAAACCCTCCCTGCTTTAAGCACTTGATCCCCTGTGATGATAACAGTCTGCTTATTGTTGCCAGACGTCTCATCACAGCCAGTGGTAGAAGCCTGTGCTGTGTACGTACCCACATCTCTGACTCCAGCTCAAGGAGTTTTTCTTGCCTGATAGAATTTCATGATAATTTGTTTCATGAAATTTAAGACTTATTTTCTCGTTACGGATATACACAGAAACATCTGCACTCAGATTTGAAAAGGAACCAGTTGCCTACTGTCTCCAAACTTATGCATGCTGGATTGTACAACCTTAATAACCTTCTGAATTATTTATTTTTCAGAATCTAATACAGCTCTCAACGTTTGTATCAAATTGGAACCGTAGGGGAAACTTGGGCAGTAGGACATTGCAGCAATTATCCCCAGTGCTGCTCAACTATGTGATAGCTTAGCAAACCATTTTTTGCTTTCATGGAGTTTGTACTGACCAGTGTCACTTCAGAACCTTGTTTTTCAACATTCGGTTGCACTATTATGCAAAAATACCACCTCCAAGTCAAGCTGCTTGTTGCTGCTGTGTAGCAAACTTCCGACTCATTTGTAGCTCTGTAGCATGGAGTTACATAGCTGTAGGCAGCTGGCCCCGTTGACATACTCATTACTTGGGTCCAAACTTATTGTTATTAGATGCAAAGACATTATTAGCAGTAATTCTGACAGAACAGTAATGTATAAGCTTTTCTACTTAAAGTACGATACCAATGTACATGGCATGGGCTATGCTGTATCCATTTTCTTCTTAAACCTGAAAAAACAAAGACAGTTACTTTGGAAATTACTGCACAAATACTTCTTGGAAAGGAAATCTTGATGAGAATGCTGACTGCTGCTGCTTTTACAGATGCAGGAATTTGAGTGTCGTTGGGAGCCTGCTGGCTGGTGCTATAGCATACATCTGTATAGCTAAAGGATGTGGCTCTTTGGAGGTCTGCTGCTGGTGGTGGTTAGAAATTCCTGAAATGAGCAATTTGTCTGCTGTTCCTCTGTCTCACCCAAAGTGGCCATTTAAGATGGGAAGTGCTTTCAGAATCATGAGCTGAGATATGCATGAGGAGTTTTCTGGAACTGAGTTCTGCATCAAAGCAAGTCTATGTGATTCTCAATGTGAAATTAAGTGGATTAGTTTAAGTAAATAGGCTTTCAATTTAACTTGGAAAGACTGGGATTTGGGTAAACACTTAGTGCATTTTTTTCTTTTAAAAGAAGGTCTGTCTTGTGCAGTTAAAAAGCAAAAAGAACTTTTACTGAAGAAGTATCTTTGAGAATGTGGGACAAATTTTGTAACGCTCTGTATGATAAAACAAGGGGTTTATTTCAATGTATTTGTCTCTACGGTGTAATGTACGTTAGTATGTGTAATGACTGCAGGGACTGCTTAGACGTGTGATAGAACACACAGTGCTGGGCCGTTATCTTGTTTTAATTACATGCAACATTTTTCTTCAAAATGAAGAAAACAATAGAGACAATAATCCGTGAGCAAGCAGATATGTGGATGCAAAAGAGATGACTACAGTATTCCTCTGTTGGTAGTACCACGAAGAAAGGTCATGAAAAGCCCCATAAATAGCCTCCATTACCCAGGAAGAATGCCTCAGTAAGTGTCTGACAGAGAGATCCCCAGCTCCCAGCAGCCATTAAAGCAGACTTTCACTTTCAGACATTAGAACATAAAGCTCCTTAATGAAGGGAAGATGTTTTTAGTCAAATTGTTTTCCTTTAATATTTGTTTTCTCCTCTTGAACAAAACGTATATGACAAATGACTGCCTAAGCTTACAAGAAAGATCATTGTTAAAACGGACGGTTTGAATCAAATTTTTAAAAAAATTCCCATTACACTATTTAAATGGAAACAATCCAGACATCATTAAAATAAAGCAGGATTCCTTCAGGGAGAAATTATTTCTGGTTTGATTTCTGTCAAAATGACTTTGACTTTCAGAATACTTTTACAAAATGTTTTCCTGAGGCTTTGCCTTTGTGAAGGGTTTTTAAACAAAGGAACTATTTGCCACTAAACAGAGTAATCTGATAAAAGATTGAATTCAAATTAAGTATGCTGCTTTTTTAATGGAAGAGGTTCTTTATTATTTTATTTTGTTTTAAGACTTGTCACCTAATCAGCACATAAATCTTCATAGAATTCATCTGACAACCTCATTAATTTCCCGTGAATATTGCAGTGCAAAGAAAAGACCGTAATTTCATGAAGGTAATTTATTTCAAAATCAGGTGCCTCATATTTTTAGTTCTGTGAGTTTTTCTTTTAATGAAGCTAATCTCAGTCATAAACGCGTCCTTGTGGGCACAGCATGGTCAGACACTGACTCTGGAGAAGGCTCAGTCCTGCTCTCCCTCAGGTGAGTGTACATCTAGTTTATCTCCCGTGAGACACGTGAGGGTATGAACAAATGTTGTAACCCAGTGCGGGGGGCTGCAAGAGCTTCATTTACATTATACTGTGACAAAAGTGGTGTAAAGGTCCCTAATTATGAACATGAAACAACTTTTGTCCGGCAATGTTACAGTGTTAGAACTGCAAAAACCTGAACTGCCAGAGCCCTGCGTCAGGCCTCCTATGGATTGCAAAGCTCTTGCTCTTCTCCAGTTTGTCACTCTTAATTTCAAGCTCACTGTTAAAAGGTTCAGTTAGTATCTGAAAAGAAGCTGGATTTTCTGCTGAAAAGCACATGGTCTGGGACCTGATTTTCTGTTCCTTTGTGCCTCCGTTGTTTGTATGTGCAACCCAACCTGAACTTCTCCAGTTGCATCAGTAGAATATTTCTTGTTTCCTGCTTTCCTTCTTTCTGCTGTGCTGGTGTGTTTCAGTTGTTTGTGCCCATGCATACACATTTCAGCAAACAGCAGGCAGTTGTCATCCTCCCATCTTCTGAGGGAGTGAGCTTGGCAGAGGCAGCTGCTGAAGGGGGTGACCAGGTTCTCCCGATGTCCTGAGAGCAGGGCTGCACCACGGCTGCGTCACATAGAGGTACTGCAGCCTCTCCCTGAGAGCTCCTCTCTGCCCGGCAATGGAGGCAATCATGTTTTGAACTCTGTCTAGAATTTTGATAATGCACTTGCATTTTCAGGCAGTATTTTATTTAACATCATTGTTCTGTGACAGGCTTGATGATGGTGCTTACATAACATATATAATGTTTTTATCATATGTAAAGCAGAGCATCAAGCTGCAGAGCTTTTATAGAAATTGGTATAAATCCCTAAACACTGGCTATGGAACAATCTCCGACTGTTGCTGGTACTGAACATTGTGATGAAGCATGCTTCATTCCAAGTTTCTATTGCTACGCATCTTCAAAATTCTGCCAGTTTTTCAATGTTATTGGTCTCTTTGGTGGTCACAAAGCCCATGCAGCCATTAACAACAATGAGGTACAGTATTAAAAAAAAAGAGGAATTTGTGTGAAAGTTTCTTGGGCTCTAAGTAAATGCAAAGAGAGACTATTTCTTTGTCAAAAAAGTTTCAGAAACGTCACATGCAGAGTGTACAGAGGCATCTTTCAGACGTGATTTTGAAAATTGCTAATATTTGAAACCAGCTGGTGTAACAAGGTTACTGAGGTGAGGAGAGAGCTGCTGCCTGGAGGACATGTATTAGAGAGATCAGGAGATGTTGCAGAAGTTTCAATATCAGTAGCTATTTTTTACAGTAATTTCATTGCAACATTGACCACTGAGAACAACCACCCGTCATTTAACCAGTTCTGCAACTTCTTTTTCCCCCACTTTTAATCTTCTAGTGGAGGCAGCTGAATAATACCTTTTTCAAGGTAAGTGTCTGATGTGTTACATCAATCACTAGAATTTCTTCTAAGATCCGCATTATACTTTAAACCTTGACCTGAACAGCCATATCAGCATAATAATTTTGAGGTATCTGAAGGATTTAATACTTGATCAAGAGAGAAGGTGTTGGGGGCTCCTTTTATGACCCGTGGCAGATAGGAATGCGAATCTGTTGATCCCCCTTGGATTATTCTCTATCATCAAGCTTTTAAAGGCAAGTAGCTGTTCTGCATGGGTGCAATCTGTATGGTAAAGCTTTATTAAGATGCAATAATCAGTGCAGATGAACAGCATGTAAGCTGTTTTGGAGAAGGATGTTTGGTTTCCAGGCCAGGTATGGCATGGAGAGCAGTAATAAAGATTTAATCTCCTTGCCCCTCCGAGAGAGCTCTCCTTAGCATGTTACTGAATTCCAGGTTTCTTAGCTGCTTGGTGGATTTTGAGACTGGCAAAGAAAAGTGATACGGTGGCTTTTAAGGGCTGAGTTTTGTAATGTGAACACATTAAGTGAGAAATAAGAGGTGACCAGCTCATGGCATGGAGGCTACAGACCATCTTTCAGATGTTGGCAAGTTTGGGTCCTGGAGGTTTCCTGTCCCAGATCCACCAACAAGCAACTCTCGGGAAGCCATCTGGCTTTATAGCCACTTTTGAATGTGCTGAGCCAGTCAGATCACTTGCAAAACTCTTCAGTAATGATAAATCACTATGATTTCCATTAAGCATAGTCAAGATATTTTTCAGAATTGTCAACTTCTTATGATTTTATTTGAGGGGCAGTGTTTTTATTGTTTTATACAGCTGGTCTCCAAAATTAATTTATTTCATGAAGACATTTAACAAAGAAAAGAATAATGCTTAAAATGTGATAGATGGTGTCATTTTTACTCTTCACATCGCAGAGGAATGAGATATTCAGTTTTCTGCTATTCAGTCCCTAAGGCATGCAGGCTGCAACCACCATAAACACGGTTCAGTAACAGAGGCTGTCCGTTTGGCCTCTGACATCCAAGGCCAAGACTCAGTGCTTTCAAGCTGCCTCTAAGTAAATGAAACAGACTCTGTTGTTTGAGCTAATTGCAAAACTTGTATCAAGGCTTACTCATGAATTCTGTAGGTATCTGTCTACTAGTATCAGTGAGACATTGGCCAGGCTTCGGTGTCATAATCATATTGTAGCTACTGTGATAGATGAACTTGTTAGCAATATGTATGCTGCTCTGCGACGGACAGCAAGTTCTCAATGAAAATAGTTCTGTTTGGCTGCAGGTTAAAATGAATATGTAATAGGCTGTTAATCCCGTCTGGACTTTGGGGGTTACTAGTTCAGAAGTTAAATCAGAGCACCACTCACCTTGACACAGAGTCAAGGCTACATTTTTTCGGCAAAATAGCTGTGGACTTAGCCCACAATATTACTGTAGTGTTAAAAATGGGTGTTTGAGTAGGTATTTCCATAGCAGAAAATGATTCTCTCAGAGTAAGTGTAGATGCTTTGCCATAGATGAGCTCCATGCACCTTGCTAAAGGAAATGCTTTTTCGTTGTTACAGTCCCCATCCCCTCTGCCATTTCTAGCAAATAATGCGTTTGACTGTTAGGCTGATCCATTTCCATCAAGTACCTCTGTCCTTAACAATCACATCGCGCTGCTGTCAGAAGCCCTGGGTTGTGGTGAGACATGGTTTTCCTGGGCTTTATCTTGTCACAGTAATGCATCAGACATGTAAAAGTAGATGAGTTGTGAAAAGAAACTTTGGTTCAGCTTTTCATTTTTAGATCTTAGCGATTACGAAAATTATGAAGTGTATGTATAATGGCTTATTGTTGAACTGTTTAAATGTGGTGGTTTTCTTGGTGCTCTAAGACTTCAGTGGGTTTTTGTTTTTCTTTTCAATATACAGTATTTTAAATAAGGTAAACTCAAGGGAGGGATTGTTTTGTTTTAGATATGTTTTATAATCAGACTGGTAGTTATTCTTTCTGTTGATTGCTACACGGATGCTTTGAGTAGTATGTAGCAAAACACACTTAGTTCATGCAACTTCATGATCATTTAGAAAAAGTAATTTTCTTTGTGGCCAAGCTGAGAGTTGTAAGACATGTGGCATGAGCTTTATCTCAGCACGCTTGCAGAATATGTTGGAAACCACAGGATTCCTGAATGCATTTAATAAATAACACGTCACCCATCTATCAGCTGAATTACAGTGCACTGCGTAAGCTCAGGCAGTCAGCTGACCTGTTCATCTTCATCCCCCCTCCCACCAGCTCTATTTAGTGTGAGCAGAGTTATAGAAGTTTGTTTGTTTGTTTTTTTGTTTTTTTTTTTTTAAAAAAAAAAAAAAAGCCATTAATAGAAGAGAGGCAGAAGATGATGAATTAAGGGAGCCTCCATTAATTTTTCATTTTGACAGATTATCGTCTGTCAAAAGGCAGAGGAGACGTTTCTCATATACAGAGCCAGGGAGCTCGCTCTTTGTAACACAGACTTATGTTTTTCGCATGAATTAGGTAGTGGGCACCAAAAGGATGAAAAATTCATGACAATCTATAATTTACATGCTAGAAGATAAATAATGAACTAAATCCCGTCATTAAATTGGTCTTTCGTTTTTTTCTTAATCCCTAGGGTGATGAATCTGATTCTGCAACAACATTTAGTATAAATTGATATTTTTTTTGGTGGGGGGCAAAGCTGTTTAAAATACTTTTGTTATAAATAGCTTTAGCAGCACAGTGCATTGCCTTAGGCTGAAAGATATGCCAGCCTATTAATGTAATAGTACATTAAGATTGACGTTAATTAATGTCAATATTAACATCACCTTTTCTAAACCACACTGAGCTACAAAAAAAAAGTCATAAATATTGTAGGGTTTGGTTTAATTAACTTTGAGTTTTGATCAAAAAAAAAAAAAGTCTGGCATATCGTGAAACCCTTTTCTTCAGATGGTATTAACATGGATAAATGGGCATTTGAATAAATGTGGGCTTTTCACATCGCTTAATATATGTCAAGGGACATGACCTCATTTCAAACAAATGTGTTTTTTCAGATAAGACATTAAGGTAAGTGAAGTTTCACTGTGTATAATAAATAATAAAAATGCAAGCCTTAAAAGAAAATCCTGGCAATTTTAGTTGTGTTACAGACTGGTTACTGAAAGCTAGTGGAACCGTTCAATTCCTTTGTGTGTTCCTTACAGAGGGCAAAGGAAAAAAAAAAAAAATCTTGCTATATGGATGTTACAAACAAGTTTCCTCTTAATTATTTCACCTACATCATGTTTTTTCTAGAATGTTGTGCAAACAGGTGAAAAAATAATTGCTGACATACCTGCACACCCGCACCCATAGGCACTCACACATGCAGGTAGGATGTAGGCTGGTTTAAGCTCGGTTGTGTTCTGTATTATTGCCTGACCTGACGTTGGCAGAACACTGCAGGGTTCGCCACAAAACCATGACTGTGTCACCAGCCCGTGTTTCCTCACCTACGTTTTGGAGGATGCTTACGGCAGGACTCCTGCTTCAGGTGTACCCTTGACCCTGTGCAAGCTGCACAACAGGTCAGGAAGAGCAGCACACGCAAGGCCCTGGCATGCTGTTCAGAGGCACCGGGGGAATGAAGTGAAGTGGAGCGAGTCCAGGTTGCAGCTAGGTGCACCCAGCACAAGTACTGCATGGGTGTCACCTGCTGCAGGACCCCGGCAGGCTCTGAGGAGAGCGTGCCTACCTACCACAAGGCGATGGGGCTTGCGTCGAGATGTTCCCTGGCTTCTTGCTTGCAGGAAATTCCTCCTAATGAGTTGCCATAACGAAAGCCAGGCTAATGACAGACTGATTTAATGCGAGTTCATACCATTAATTTCTAGGGACCTGTAGATTGAATGAGGTTTCTGCAGAGTATTGCAAAAATGCTTCAGTTAATTCTAGCTGATACCTGGAGTAACGAGCAGTACTGCTGTGCCCGGCCTCCTTCCTCTCACGTGGGTCGCTGTGCCTGCAGTGGCAGCCACCTTCCAGGCCCACAGGTGCCATCAGGGCAGTGTGATGGAAGAGCTGCTGTGGCAGCCTGTCCCTGTCCCCATCCTCAACCCCAATTCTCTCCCTGTCCCCATGCCCGTCCCCATCCCCATGCAGAGGTGGCGGCAGCAGCAGACAGCCCAGTGACCCCACTGCGGCTGCCCAGACAAGGGCTGCCTTGTGCTCCAAGGTGAGTGGAGCCTGTGTGTGTTTCACATAGGCCCAGAATTTAAAATCTGTGATTCTTTTGAATCCATAGCCTTACAGGCAACTGGAACAAGAAATTATTAAAAGTGCTTAATTTTCAAAAGGGTCTAATCTTCACAGTGATTCTCAGGCTTCTAGAACATTCTTTTGGCACTGTCCATAACTCTTTAGAAAGCCACCTGGAATATTAAAAGTTGGTTTTGTTTGTAGCATTTTTCCACTTTTTGAAAAATGATCGATCAAGTTACTTTCTCTCTCGGGCTAATGCTTTTCAATTTGTGATCTGCCCTTTTTTTTCTGCATTTCTTGAAGTTAAGTGTTTCTTGTGTATATTGCTTTAGTTACTGAACAAAGGGGGATCAAATGCTGTACTTCACCGTACTTGGGCACCACAGTACAAAAAAAAAAAAAAACGATGTGAAACTGTTGGAGAGTGTCCAGAGGAGGGCTACAAAGATGGTGAAGGGCCTAGAGGGGAAGAGGTACGAGGAGCGGCTGAGGGCACTGGGCCTGTGCAGCCTGGAGAAGAGGAGGCTGAGGGGAGGCCTCATCGCGGCCTGCAGCTTCCTCAGGAGGGGAGCAGAGGGGCAGGCGCTGATCTGTTCCCCGTAATCACCAGGGATAGGACTGAGGGAATGGTGTCAAGCTGCGACAGGGGAGGTTCGGGGTGGATATCAGGAAAAGGTTCTTCATTGAGAGGTGGTCACACACTGGAACAGGCTCCCCAGGGGCATAGTCACGGCATGTGCTCTTAGTCATATGGTCTGAATTTTTGGGTAGACCTGTGTGGTGCCAGGAGTTGGACTCGATGATCCTTGTGGGTCCCTTCCAACTCAGGGTATTTTATGATTCTATGATTTCCCCTGCTTCTGGTTCCAAGCCTTTCTGCAGGTAGCACTTTGCTCCCCAGATGTTTGGGTTTTTGGGAGACCAAGCTGCAGGGGTACCCAGTTATCTGCTGCCGGCAGCTGGTCTTGCTCTCCTCCACCTCAGCTTAGCTGCCCATTTTCCTGGGTTCAGCATAAATCAGATTTTGGAGTCCCCTCGCTGAGGATCAGGGCTTGCCCGAGGGCCTCAGCTGGAACCAGGGGTGTTATCAGCCCACACATTCTGGACGGTTTCCCTCGGCCAGTGTTGGAGCAATATGTTTTGGGTGGAAAACAACCACGTTGGTGGGTTGAGCCCATCTCACCACCATGGCTTTTCACGATCCAAAATCCTCTCGAAAGCTAAGCCAGAGAGAACATTGTTCCAGTTTACACCAGCTAAGGATCTAGCCTAGTCTTATATGTAGAGCAGTACATTTATTGCTCTGCTTAGCAATGCCAGTCATGGCAGTGTGATAAAACAGGGCAGGTAGAATCTCTCCTTCCTGAACATGACGTTCTTTAGCTTGTGCTGTGTGTACCATTGGGATGAATGAGGTCTGAAATTCATCCTGAATAAGTCAGTAGAATTTTTTCTGTCATTGACTTCCTCCTGGCCAGCATTTCACTCTCAGAATATGTAATATATTTTTAACACATTTGGGTTTTATAGCTCATTTCCTGTAACAAATGTGTGGGAAATATTGGTGGGCTTTCAGTGCAGATTATGCTTTTGTAGCTGTCCAAATTATCTTGGCCTATTTAAACACATTTAATGCTATTTTAGGCTTGTTGGTATTCACATTGCTCACTGCTTTAAATGTAGCCTCAGGGGCCCTGTGGGCAGGAGCTAGAAATGAGGTTCTCCCCATGGAAGCCTTGTGCAGTCATATGGTAGATAATGGGATTGATCCAATTTCCATTGAAGTCTGTGGCGGCGGGATGGAGTCCAGTATGTTGATTAAAATTTTGTGCTTGCTCATGAGACTGGGTATGCGATCAATAAATAGAATGACATAAAATATCAGGGGAAAAATTATGCAATGCTTTTTCTGGAAAAAAAAAAAAAAAAAAGTGTACTTTGTTTTAGGACTACCTCTCTGTCCTGCATACTTTCAGCTTCAGCACCACATTTAAAACTTAGTAATTAATAAGTACGTTTTTTCTAACCCTCTTTAGAGTCAAATTTATTTCAATGATGTGGTCTGTATTGAGATTTCATAGGGAAATGGGCAGTTGACATGGGACACAAAGTGCAGACACCTTGCCTGGAATTCCAAAACAGTGCTATGCCTCGTACCTTAAAAGCCACTTGTGTAGTCTTCTAAGATGCACCAAACTAATATCTGTTGTCTTCTGCCCCCACTTATTGCCTCTTCTTCTCCTTGTAAAGCAACACAGCTAGTCTAAGATACGATCCTACTGTAAGCGTACTTTTGGATTTATCTTCTTTTCTATAAATACACACTGAGTATTAATGTCTGTGGAAATTAATCATTTTTCTATTTGATCATCCTTTGACTGCATTGACTTTTCTGTAATAATCTTATTAAGGCCCTTGAAAAATCAAATCAGTACTTTAGATAATGGCTTCTTTAATATATATGTATATATATATATATTTAATTCTGAGTGGGAAATCTTTGTGATTGTAGCAAAAGAATTCTTATGAAATTCTTCAGGGTTTTGGTAACTTTCATTACTTTTCAAGCTAAGTATAACCCAAAGTCAGTTTTTGTAAGGAAATTCTATCACTAAGCATTTCTTGGCTAATTGTAAGGAGAAAACAAGTTATTACAGTGCTCACTGGGCTGAATTTCTTTCAATGGAAGTAAATTTGAAGTATCCGATAACATTTATGGACTTTCTAAGGAAACTTCATAGCTTGTTTGAAAAGTTTTTCCTGAATCAAGACAAAGTTGAAATAGCTGCAGGTGAGCATTTCCAGTTTTGTGTTGTTTTTTATTGTTTTGTTTTGTTTTTGGAGTTTTTGTTTTTAACATTATCCCAGTTCACTCAAAAGTTTCCTGGTAAATGTTAAATGGACCAGGACCCATTGCAAGAGGGCACTCAGGAAGGTTTCATTTTAGTTTTCCTAACAATGAGTCTCTGTGCATATATGAGGCAAAATCAGAACTTTGCAATTTAACTTCTTTGTTCTGGGGAAAAGAGTGTTTTTCATCTGAAAACTGATCTCTGTGCTATTGAAAACCAACTAGCATTGGGAAGCAGATAGAGACAGTCAGTGGGTGAAGTCTTTGCAATGCTGAAGTTAATGATGTCCTAATCAATGACCCACTAAGTTCCACAAATCTGCGTTTTCACTCTAGCCTGATAAACATCTTCAGCCTATACTGAACTTTATAGCAATGAATAATCTAATTTAAATCAACTGTATATTCTTCAACTTGTGATGTAGGACTCTGCTTCTCTGGTGTCTAATATTATGGGGAAGGAATAAGCATGCTTACCATGTAGTTATGTTTTATACATGTATGTTACTGAAATCAAACATGAAGAATTATGGCTTCAAGCTTCTTTTTTTAGCATCCTGGAACTGAAAAAATGAACTGGCTAGACGTTCAGCATCTTTTATAAATGATAGTTAGTGACTATATACACTGTTCAGTGCTGTTACCTACATTCTAGCATAGTTCTATATCCTGTGTAATTTCCTTTTTACTGTTGGTTAAATTAAGCCATCTAATGTGTATTATATGCATTTGTAGAAAGAAAAAAATGTGCAAGATTTAGTAATAATGAAGTAGGACATCCATTTCTACAGCATTACTCAATGAATTCGTAGACATGGATATAAGAAACAGGACTGAGATATATTCTGGTAAGGCTGTTGTTTATTTTTTTTTCTCTACAAAAAGAATAGATCATCGTATTCTCATCTTGAAAAGAATGAAATTGTGATCATTTTGAGTACTGGGGAAATTCACTCCTCTATAACTTCAGTGAATAATGTTTTTAACAGTTAATTCCTACCTTATATCTGGTATAACCACTGTTAAATTTGATGGGGATGTTTGATAGGATTGCAGTTAAGCCAAACTGATGGCTTCTGAAAATTCCAACCTTATAAAGTCTTGGAAAATATTTAAATAAATCAGACCATTGTGCCTCTCAAATATGAAACCACAATATATGGGGAGCGGATTCCAGCTGTCTGTACAGTTATTGACATTGTTTTCCTGTAATATGATAGCGTCTTGGAACCCAGCCATAGATCTATTTTCCACTGTGCTACTGCAGTGCAAACACAGGGAAAAAATAAAAAATAAAAAAAAAAATAGAAAGTGGCTGCCCTTTGTACAATGTTTGGGGTAAAGACAAATAACTCAGAAAATTTCAAGACAAAAACAAGACCTGATGTTAATTAATGAGTGACAACCAACCTAATCAACTTCCCGTCACCATGTACAGACAGGCCAGAGATACTGGGAGACAACACCAAAAAAACAAAAACAAAACAAAACAAAACAAAAAAAAAAAAGCAGTAGTAGCAGTGAGAACAAATAATGTTGAGTACAATGGAAAGACACATGTCCAAGTTGACTCTTGCAAAGAAAAGAACAAAGTTGGCAAAGATCAAACTGATCATTTTTCCAGTTTAATGTTCTATTAACTGTCACTGTCAGTCGGAAAGGACTGCTTCTTCAAAGATACCAAGCCTTTTTGTGAGTAGGGAGTTGAATATTCATGTTGCCTAGCACAGAAGGTAAAAATAATGATTGAAGAACTTTGGAAAGACAACGTGAAGCTGATGAAAAATGGACCCAGAATCAGCACAAGCTTTAGAACTGTAAAGCAGAATTGTGTACGGCAGGGGAGTTGTTATGTTGGAAGCAAAACTGCACAAAACCTTTGGGGTTTGCTTGATGGATACCGTAGAGGACACTTGGAGGCTTTTGGGACACTCCATTAACTTTGCATCCTAAAATTTCCTTGGGAGCATATTTTCTCCTGATCACAAACTAATTTTAATCTAGTGAAGGACAACAAATGTGACCAGCATGGCCATTTAGAACAAAACTCAGGGGAAAACAATAAATAAAATAAAAATGAAATGCAGTCGTGACAGATGACTAAGCATTTCACTTGCTGGAAAACAGAAAAATTTAAGTTCCTGCAAAACAGAACTATGAAATCTTATTCTTACAGAAAAAAAACTTTGTGAACTTGAGTAGGAATAAGACCTCCTCCTTTGTTTCTGTTGGTGTGTAGTAAACATATTTCAGTCTGGTTTATGTTGAGATCTACACAGAGTGCTTCTGTTAACATCGGAGAAATTCGAACTTGGTTAAACAGACCATGTTTGTGTAATACACTTAGTACCACTGTCACTGGCATCTGACAAGAATCAAAAAAAAGATTTGTGGTTGTTGTTAATTATAATTCCTCATGACTCCAAATCCTGTGTTCAGAGTATTTGCTACAGTGCTGAGGGTTTGGGGGAAGAAAGAACTCAGCTACTGCTTTTAGTATTTCTTTAGCTCATATGGTTACGTTACAGTTTTATGTTTGTTTTTTTTGTTTGTTTGTTTGTTTGTTTGTTTGTTTTTGGTTGGTTGGTTGGTTGGCTGGTTGATTGGTTGATTTGGTTTAGTTCAGTTTGCTTTGGTTGGTTGGTTTTTGTTTTCCTTCCCTGAACAAGCTAAGGGTATGCATCTTGTCCCATGCCATTAACCCCTGAATTCTGCAAGTTCTGACTGACAGAAATACAGTATTAAGTCCCACGTTCTGTTGGTTGTTAAGTTTTAGAACTCATCTTTGCTTGACTGATGCTCCTCTGCATTTAAGTGCATAGACTTCTCCACCAAATGTTAATGACTTCCAAGGGATATTTGTATTATAGAGACTGGAATGCAAAGAAGTGTCTTTTACAAAGAACCCACTGTTGCTGAGCTACCCTGTTCTTTGAGGATTTCAACAATAAAGTGATTTATGCTGTTTGAACTGGTTAATTGTAAAGAACTGTATTTAGTTTAGAGAAAGACCAAGACAACCCACAGGATAAAATCCTGCCCCCCAGCAGTTTACTGGATCTAGGATTGTATTTATTGGGATGGAGTGTGTTGAATTATGTTTCTCTTGTACTAAAAACCCCACATCCATATCCACGCAACAACGGTCAAAGTAGGCTATTCGAGAAGAACATTTTGCAGGTGGGGATGAATTCTGAAAGAAATCTGTTTTCAAATATATTCAAACACACCGAAATGCATATATTGCAGAGCCTCAGAATTATTCTCCAATTAGCATTTTCAGCCTTGCATATGAATGATTTACTTAAGTGTCAACCTGCAGACTAATATAGATACATTTCAGTCAAGAAGAAGGGCAAGGAGTCTTTATCATAGTGCTATGAGTCTGGACCCTAAAAGAGTTTGGAACAACAGACAGCAATTAATTTTGGCCTTCAAGGATTATTAGAAGGCTTCACATAAATTAAGAAGAATGCTGTGGAAGTTAAGAACGTAAGCAACTGTGCAGTGCTGGAATACCAATGACTGCACTTGTTTATTATAAAATAAAAGGCTCAGTTAGAAGAGAACAACAAATTTCTACAAGCGTATGAAGCTAAGCATTTGCCATTAGTCTTAATTTGCTCATAATGGAAGCAGACAAGATCTTCTTTTGCCTTTTGAAAAGAAATACTTTAATATGGAGAATAACTTTTTTGTTGATCAATAAAAATAACACAATGCTCAGATACATTAAAAAAAAAAAAAAAAAAAAAAAAAAAAAAAACCACTAGCTCAGCACTGCATTTTCAGGCATATGATAATTAAAACATAATTAAAAAATAATAATAATAAGCAACTCTTTATTTTCAGGTACATTCCAGTAAAATACTATTGAAATAGTCTTCATTAGAACCGAACAGAGGGATCCAGATCGTAGCATACTACTACTGAGATCAAATTCTGCTTCCAAGTACATGCACACGTTTCTGTTGATGCTGTTAGTATCCATGTACTCATACAAGAGACTGATTTGACTCTAAGATGAACCATAGAATAATGCTGATACTATTACTTGCTCAATTAATATGTAGGGAAATCTGTAACAAGAAATCACAGTTGAGACCAGAATGTGGTCTTCTAGAAGAAGATTCTGTATTCCTGTTTTGTCTTGATCAGACTTCCTCTGAATAGTGAAAACAGGCATTACAACACAAAAAGAAAATGAAAGAACAACTGGGTAAAGACAAATCAGACACCCTCTGGATGTCAATTGTCTGTTTTTATGTGATATCTTAAAAAACACTTAAAAACCATCATCCAAATTTTGTCCTAAGATTACTATTAACAGTAATGTCTATCCACTGTGGAGTTGAAATATCAGCCTAAAGATCTATTTTTCCTTTGGATTATTTATTTAAGTCTGAAGCTTATATTCTCACAAAGCTACTTTCCCCTTGGGGTATTGTTATTTTTGCTAAATGAAGAAGAAACAACATTTCCTATAAGAACATTTCATGAGAATAAAGTTCGTTCTTTATGGTGAATTAAACTGCTAAGTGTTCATTTTATGTTCTGATCTCAACATTACAGAGCAGTACAATTCCAAAAGTTAAGGAGACGAGCTGCCTATTTTTTGTACATGATGTTGCTACGAAAACTACTGAATTGTCTAAATAATTTTTCAGTGGAGCAATGACCACCGAATTCTTTTACAAACACAGAACCCCAGTGGTGTAGGCAAGGAGGGAAACTGATGCTCATTCCAGGACGAATGGATGGACAAGGAGAGGGATAGGGTTGAAGATGAAGTCAGATCTTGCTGTCGTCACTCCTGCAGTCAGATTCATTCTGGCTACAACTGAAAATGCAGCCATCAAGCTTTGTATTCTTCTCTAGTGCAAAAGTCCCCAGTAAGACATACCCCACTGAAGCCAGAATTAGCTGTAGAAAGGCAGACTGAAAGGTGGGTAGTGTGTAGCAGCCAAAGCTTGATCCCAGAGGAAGAAGCAGAAATAAGGCAAACAGTTCCTAGAACGTTCTCCCAGATGCTTGTGGCTCAGTGCTTTCCTTTGTGTTAGTAATTTGTTCTGGCCTTTTCTTCCGTGAATTTCTGTAACTGGTTTTTGAACCCATACAGAGAATAAGCTGCCCAGTTTCCCGTATCAGTACACACAGTGGCTAAAATACCTGTTCTGTGCAGCAGTACCTGCTCTTGCTCCTTAGGAACTAGTCTTTTTTGTTCTTGCTGGCCTCTGTGCTGCAATGGAAGGGGACAGCTGTTACCTTGCTCTGTTAGCATTTTCTCTGACAATGTTACAGACTTCTGTCACATCCCTTCTCCAGGCTCATGCGAGTCTTAGTCTGTTTAGCAGTTCCTTGTGTGGAAGTTGCACTTTTGAGACTGTTTGGCACATTCTCTCCTAATTTTCTGTTTCTCCTATGCTCTTTTGGGATATGACTAAACCCTGGACTGCCACAACAAGTTTTCATAACTTAAAGATCGCTTTCTTGGCGATAAGCACTTCAGAACCTATTTCTGTGTATGTAGAACATAGATTTTCCTACATTAATTACTTTGTAAGTATTGAAATTAATTTGCCTTTCAGTATTATGAGTGTCCTGCATCTCTTCACAGTTGGCTTTCAGCTTTTCAGAAAGAAACTCCTTTACCTTGAAAAACTTGTTATCCTGAGAAAACTTTGTCAGCTCGCTCTTCGTGCCCTTCACTCGCTCTGTTTTGGACATGCTTAGCTTGGCTGCCCGTGGGGCTCCCTGGTGACATCCTGCCAGTGTGAAAACTGCCCTGCTTTTGTCCCCTATCTTTCAACCACCTCTTTATCTGTGCGAGAACATTCCCTTGTGTCCCATGACAGCACAGTTTCTTTAAAAGTCTTTGATGAGGGACCTTGTCAGATATCTTCTGGAAATACAAATAGACAGTATCAGCTCGAACTCCCTTATCCAAATGCTTGTTGTTTTCTTCAAAGAACTCTTGGAAAGGAGCTTAGAGTAGCAGTGGCTTTAAAGTCATGACAAAAAGCTATGTTAACTTTTCCACAAATTATCGTATTTATTCATGTATCCAGTAATTCAATTCTTCATTGCCATTTACGCCCATTTGTCCAGCTTTTTTTGATTTTTACTTTACCAAATCTGGTAGCTCTCTCAGGTTACTGTGGGTAATTTTGGATGTAAGTGCAGGCAGTGAAAATGAATCCTCAGTAATCTGCAGCAAATCAGAGAGACTGAAAGGAGTCCTACCTAGTGAGACATAGGGGTGTATGGGTCATCACAGGGGCTCCAAGTTGGGAACAGACTGAAAATCTGACTAATGGTCAGGCAAGACTTCAGGATAAACCATCTGTGTTGCCTGTGCATTTGCATGAGCCACACGTGTAGCCCCCCACAGCCCGCTCCTCTCCTCTTTACAGATGGGAAAGAAATGGCATAGAAGGAAACCTGCACGATGCAAGGAGGGTAAGCTGTAAGCCTTAGAAACGTGATGACAAACTCGTAGTAGGATCACAGACCTGGCACTGACACAGCGGTGCAGGTATAGCTACACTGGCTCTTCAGTAATGGAGCAGCGCTGCCCAGGTCGCCCTTTTGCTGCTTGCCAAGGGATCTGCCATCATGCACCTCTCCGGGGGGGCAGTAACTTTTCTAAAGAGCTCGTTCTCTTCCTGCTTTATAGTAAGTGCATCGATATCAAACCATGTGAGTATAAATTGCAGTCATGTTTACCAGATGGGAAGAACGCACAAGAGTAGGTGGTGCTGTACGATGAAGACGAGTACAGTCAGTCCCAGTGGCTGCACTGTGGACATCACCATGGTGGAAATTGGACTGGTTCTGTCTTTGGGAGGAATATCTCCGGTGCAGTAATTCTGCAACTGTGGAGCTGGGAAATGAAGATATTCAGCTTTGCTAAGAACTGTCTTATCTCTTCAGAAAATATACCACAGTTATGTCTTTGGAGAAGACAGTTTTTAAAGTCATTGAATATGTCCAATTAAAATGTGCATGTAGAAATGAGCCTACCAGTAGTTGTAACGTAGAGAGGACTACCTAAGATGTAGAGTGATGGACTGTACTGGGTCTGGCTGGGATGTTAACTTTCCCTGCAGCAGCCCATCCAGTGCTGCGCTCTGCACTTGTAGCTAGAGCAGCACTGGTATCACACCGGTGTTGTGTCTGCTGCTGAGAAGTGCTGGCACAGCATCAGGACTCTCTCTGACCCTCCTAGGGGGTGGGCAAAAAAGTGAGAAAGAAACATCAGCAGGGCAGCTGACCTAAACCAACCAAAGGGATAATCCATACCATACGATGTCACACTCAGCAATAAAAGTGGAAAAAGGACGAAGAGGGGAGGGGTGGGCTCTCGTTGTGAAAACGTCTGTCCTCCTCCCGAACACCGGCTACGTGTGTTGAGGCCCTGCTTCAAGGACGTGGTCAAGCATCGCTCATTTGTGGGAAGTAGAGAGGAATTTCTTTCCTCTGCACTTCCACATAGCCTTTACTTGTTTTGTTTAGTTATTCCCTTTCCCCCTCCCTCTTCCCCTTTCCCTTTTTTTCCCTTTAGTTGAATTGTTTAATTAATAATATTTCCTTAATTATATATATATATATATATTCCCCCTCTTTAATTAAATCATCCTTATCTCAACCCGTGAGTTGTTCTTTCCTTTACTTCTTCCCCTCCTCATCTGAGGAGGGGGAGTGAGAGAGCGGTTGTGGTGTTCAACTGCCTAGCACGGTAAAACCACCACATGGACCCTGTTGAGTTTGTCCCTGAGACTCTTACCAGCCTCTTAAGCCACTAAAATGGTGAGATTACACTTGAAACTTCTGAAAGAATATTTGCAATGGAGGATTACAGTGATCAGTAAGAACCAGCAGAATGCACCATTTCTAATGGCCACTCTCTGCTCTCCACCAAAAACCCCACTCCCATTCCTTCAGCCAAAAGGGAAGTTTGCTCTTTCCAGTCAGCCACAGCTGATTTAGCTCTTCCAAAGGCAAGGCTGTGTCTTTAAAATCATGTACTCCTTCCCATGCTTCCCAGCATGCTTTCCAGCAGTTGGTTCTTCAGACCTTTCAGTGCAAGCTGCTGCAGTCCTGAAGCAGCCATTTGCCAGTGAGCAAATTGAGCTCACCTTTTGTGCTTTCCAGCTAAGGAATACCTTTTTCTTTTTGATTTTTTGAGCTGGCAAATCCTCCTGTGCTGCATAAACATCAGAAAATAAAACCTAACATTTTTTTTCTTCTAGATGTACAAATTACAGCAGTGGTTTCCATGTTTAAAACAAAATGTGATTGTTTGCATCCCAGCTCTAACTCTGTGTGTGTCTTAGTAAGCACGTTGCTCTTTTTTTGTTTGGACTTTGATAAGACTGGGGGGTTTTGTTTGTTTTCTTTTATGCCTTAAAAACTATTTCCTAGCAGGAGATGTAACTTGAATTGATACTTTGTCCTCCTCCCGTGCCTTTGTGCATGTGTGTGTGTTTTGGATCAATATTTTTGTAAGCCCACACTTAGGCTCCTAGTCCAACTCAGAAAGAAATAGAACTCCCCCACTCATGTCAAAGACGAGTGATTGTAAATCAGCATGGAGGTGCCTGGCAGCAACAATAAGTGCTGTGTACTGGAATGAAAAGGTTACTCATCTTGACTACTAATGCATCAAGTTATGTCTGCCACAGCTATTCCCTGTATGATGCATTCATCAGTTAAATGAATTCGAACCAGCCGTTTGCATCCTGACAACAAGGTGGAGCAGCTCCTGAAATGTGTCCATAGCGTTCATATCCTCCCAGAATAGAAGGGGAACACAGGCAGATGCTGAAGCGTGTATTTACAGAACAGAAAGCCTAAAATATTGGGGAAATATTGGGGAAATATTGCATGCCTAGATGCAGCGGTGGTTATTATGACATTGAAAAAGGGAAACATATGAAGTTGACTGGATAATATCCCTGCTATTTCTTTGACCTTAGGAGAATTTTAAAGCAGTTGCATTGGTAATGTATACCTGGGAGGGTTATCTAGCTGTTCATTGGTTGCAGCAAGCTGGTTTTATTTCTTGTATATTCTGAAGTGACGTGTGATGATAGCAGTGAATGGCATCCCTCAGATCTGATACAAGAGAAGAGTTTACCAAGAACCCTAGGCAGATCTTTAAAAAACGCGAGCCCTGCTTTAGAAATGGCAGTGCATATATAAAAGCTTTCGGTAGCTGAAACCAGCTTTGAGTAGAGTAGTTAATTGCAAGAGTCCGTGCACCTCTGCAGGTAATTACAGCCTACTCCTACCGGCTAGGATAAGTGAGGATTTCTTGCTTCAGGTGCAAAATTCAAGCTTACAGTATGAGTCTGGTTCTCCCTCCGTTGGGCCTGTCCTCACATGTGCCACGGTCTCCTGGGACTGGGAGGGCACAGGCACCTGCTTCAACACCTGAGCAGATCCGCTGAGCCCTCCAGGTGGACTCTTGTGGTTTAACCCGGCCGGCAGCTAAGCACCACACAGCCCTTCGCTCACCTTCCCCCCTCCCTCTCTGGGATGGGGGAGAGAAACGGGAAAGTGAAGCCTGTGGGTTGAGATAGAGACAGTTTATTAAGATAGGAAATAATAATAATAATAATAATAATAATAATATGTACAAACAAGTGATGCACAATGCAATTGCTCACCACCCGCTGACCGATGCCCAGCCCATCCCCCAGCATCCAGTCCCCCCACCCCAGCCCCCCCACATTAATTGTTCAGCATGACCCCAGATGGTACGGAATACCCCTTTGGCCAGGTGGGGTCAGCTGTCCTGGGTCTGTCCCCTCCCAGCTCCTGCTGCACCCCCAGCCTGCCCGCTGGCAGGACGCAGCGAGGAGCTGAAGAGTCCTTGGCTTGGTGTAAGCACTGCTCTGCAACAACTAAAACATCAGGGTGGTATCAGCATTCTTCTCATCCTAATCCAAAACATAGCACCCTACCAGCTACTAGGAGGAAAAATAACTCTGTCCTAACTGAAACCAGGACATGGACCAACGTGCATGACTGTGGGCTCAGCACCAGGGTCCCAGGAGGGGTGAGTTCACAGGGACTGGCTGCGTGCATCAGTGGTTTGTGGAACTGGGGCCTACAGATCCAGCGAGTCCTTTGAAGCCCATGGAGTTGCCAAGGAACTGTAACAGAGCACACAAGAGAATGCCATCTTCAGTCACTTATGTATGGTAGTTCCTACATCTCTAATCCAGAGATGATAATCGTCTAGGTGGTTTTGGTTTTCCATAAAGGGTGGACTAGGGTCCTCTATATAGTCTGAATAAATAACCTGAGCACATCTAGAAAGAAATACAGTAGCTGCTGTCAGTCTTCTGCTCTCTTCCTTTCATCATATTCCGATGACTATAGTGTAAGGCCTAGAAGTTACTGTTATGCACTGTTTTTAAAGTCCTCGTTGAGCTTTAATGAAACGGGCTCTACGCTCTGTCCAAGAGGCCGATAAATGTATGCAATTTCTCCTTTGCACATGGAACAGAAGTTAGAGGTAAAGGTATAAGAAGTGCTGATACCACTGGTTCTCAGGGTGTACTGTGAAAGCCTGGTTCGATGGATTTGGGGGCTGGAATATTGTTTCAATGTTGGTCACTTGTGCACGTTTACTCTTCTGGTTTCATTTAACATAACCAAGAGCATTAGTCTGACCAGGCTGGGTTTGGGTTTGGTTTGTTTTCTTTTTCCTTTCCATTAATTTTCATGACAGTAGCCTTTGTGCATTCTTTCCCTAGGGGAAAAGGGAAAATAAAATTTGATGGAACTAAGGAGAGCCCCTGTATGCTTTACACAAGCGCTGTGGGTTAACTCCGTCAGGCTCAGCACCACACACATGCTCACTCGCAACTGCCCAGTGGGATGGGGGAGAGTAAAAAGGGTAAAGTGAGAAAGCATGTCAGTTGAGATAGACTGCTTACTAGGTAAAGCAAAAGCTGCACACACAAGCAAAGCAAATAAGGAATTTGTTCACTGCTTCCCGTTGGCAGGGAGGTGTTCAGCCATTTCCGGGAAAGTAGGGTTTGTCAAGCATAAGGGCTCCTTGGGAAGATGAACAGTGTAACTCCAAATGTTCCCCCCTTCCTCGTTCTGTACCCCATCTGCTGACCCCCATATTGCTGACCATAATGCCATATGGTACAGCTGGGCTCAGCTGGCCTGGCTGTGTCCCCCAGCAGCTCCTCAGGCACCCCCAGGCACCCCCAGCCTCCTCGCTGGCCGGGCAGTGTCAGGAGCTGAACAGTCCTGAGCTCTGTGCAAGCATGGCTCAGCAATAGCTGAAACACTGGTGCAGTATCAGCACTGGTTCCATCACAAATCCAAAGCATGGCACCATGTGAGCTACCGTGAAGAAAACTAACTCCAGAAACAGTGCAACAAGAAAAGTCTTTATATCTTTTTAAAAAAAATTAAAAAACCCTTCATTTAAAATAATATCACTGCCTAAGTGTAATTAAATCATGTGGGTGTTCTTACAGCTCAGCAGGCCTACATGAACACATTTACATGCACATGCAGATTGCCTCTCTATAAAAATTAGGTAGCCAAATTCCATTATTTGTATATGTGCATCTATTGCATGTATTTTATGCATGGCATAAGTAACACGAAGTATTTGTTTATACCTGGACACAGAGATTTGGACTGTGATCCTTCTTTATCTGTAGAACCAGTTTTAATGCAAGGGAAAACGAGCAGGTTCAAAAAATAAAATATCCTTAGGTTATTTTGCAGTAGTAATTCACCAAACTGATACTGCCATGAATGAGCAGCTTAGCCTAGAGTACTTTTATCCAGCTCTTGAGCAGGAACTGCAGATCACATTGGCCTTGCTGTGGACCAACTACAGTGCTAGCAGTAGCCTAGCTAACTAATTTAAACATAAGCACAGATGGTTAGTTCAGATTTCACATCAGCAAACCTGGCTCTGTCAAAACACTTCTGAAGGTGAGCTCTCCCAGGAGAATTTGAACTCCTGGTCTTCCCAGGAGCTGAAGCTTGTGCACGGGGTGCTATCATCTGTTGCATTCATTGCTGTGCTGGTTGCACATCTTCAAAACACGAGTTGTGCTGTACCACAGATAGCAGTGCATTTGTTTTAGTAGCTGAAGAGTCTGGTGAAGCTGAAGTGGTCCTCTACCAACAGGGGAAAGAGAGAAACCTGCTCATACTTTTCTGAGTTATCTTTGGTTCTTTCTAATAAAAACCTAAGTTAGAATCTTGCTTCTAAAGTTAACATTTCTGTCTCTTAATCTGCTCTCTCATCTTCCCTTCCTTAGCATGATTGATTGCTGTGCTCTGAAAACAGCAACAGAGCTTTTTGGCAGCTTGAGATTTTGAATTGTGCTGTAGTGGCAGGAACAGTTGGCAAGGGTTTCTGAAAGGTTAATCCACTGAGGATTTATGGGTTTGAGTTAGAGAGAGAGCAAACATTATTTGTGTTGTCATGCTATAAAACTATAATCTGACATTGATGGTTATTTTGATTTTGCTTATATTTCAATGAATGGGAATTGCATAAGAGCAACTTTCTATGCAGATCTTGAAGTGACTTAGAAAATAAAACAAAACCCTTTCTGCTGGGGATGATGCAGTGGGGCTCTCATGATCAGAGTGTGAGCAAAGGGCGCAATCTGGGTGCCACGTTTCGGGGTCCATTGCGCTCCCCTCTGTTGCACTCTTCCAGCTTTCCCTATCCCCTTTCCCAAGCCATTAAACATTATTTCACCTGTCGAGAGCCAGGGAAACCCATTTCAAATATGTTTTCTTCCTCTGGTCTCTATGTGTGTATTATAGCTTCAATGAGTCTGCCCTGGATATGGGGAGAGCAGACTTCAGGCTGCTCAGGGTGCTAGTCAGCAAGGTCCCCTGGGAAACTGCTTTTGAAGGCATTGGCATCCATCAGTGCTGGTCAGTCTTTAAGCACTGCCTTCTAAAAGCACAGGATCAGGCAGTTCCAAAATATCGGAAGTCAGGCAGGCAGGATAGAAGACCGGCCTGGCTGACCAGGGATCTTCCACTGGAGCTTAGGCAGAAAATGTCCGGCTGCTGGAAGGAGGGTCAGGCAACGTGGAAGGAATACAGGGACACTGTTCGCGTTTGTAGGGAGAAAATTTGTGTGGCCATGATGTGATCTTTTTGGACTTCAGCAAAGCTTTTGACACAGTTTCCCATAGGATCCTACTGGACAAAATGCCCAGCATACAGCTAAACAAAAACATCATCCGATGGGTGAGCAATTGGCTGATGGGCAGGGCTCAAAGGGTTGTGGTAAATGGGGCTGCATCAGGCTGGCAGATGGTCACTAGTGGGGTCCCTCAAGGCTCCATTTTAGGGCCAGTCCTCTTCAATATCTATAAATGATTTGGATGTAGGACTAGAAGGTATTTTGAGCAAATTTGATGACACCAAACTTGGAGGAGCTGTGAACTCTGTTGAGGATAGAAAGGCCTTGCAGAGAGATCTGGACAGGTTGGAGAGCTGGGCGATCACCAACCACATGAAGTTTCACAAAAGCCAGTGCCGGGTCCTGCACCTGGGATGGGGCAACCCTGGCTGTACGTACAGGCTGGGTGACGAGACGCTGGAGAGCAGCCCCGCAGAGAGGGATCTGGGGGTCGTGGTTGACAGCAAGCTGAATATGAGCCAGCAGTGTGCCCTGGCAGCCAGGAGGGCCAACCGTACCCTGGGGTGCATCAAGCACGGCATCGCTAGTCGGTCGTGGGAAGGGATTGTCCCGCTCTGCTCTGCACTGGTGCGGCCTCACCTCGAGCACTGTGTGCAGTTCTGGGCACCACAGCACAAAAAATACATCAGAGTCTTGGAGAGTGTCCAGAGGAGGGCTACAAAGATGGTGAAGGGCCTAGAGGGGAAGCTGAGGTCTCTGGGCCTGTTCAGCCTGGAGAAGAGGAGGCTGAGGGGAGGCCTCATTGTGGCCTGCAGCTTCCTCAGGAGGGGAGCGGAGGGGCAGGTGCCGATCTGTTCCCCGTAATCACCAGGGACAGGGCCGAGGGAATGGTGTCAAAGTGAGGCAGAGGCGGTTTAGGCTGGACATCAGGAAGAGGTTGTTCACCGAGGGGGTTGTCACACACTGGAACAGGCTCCCCAGGGAAGCAGTCACTGCACCAAGCCTGCTGGAGTTTAAGAAGCGTTTGGACTGTGCGCTTAGTCACAGGGACAGAATTTTGGGTAGACCTGTGCGGTGCCAGCAGTTGGACTCGATGGTCCCTGTGGGTCCCTTCCAACTCAGGATATTCTATGATTCCCATTCTTGAAAGGCCTGGTGTGTTTTGCAGTGTACATATTAGTTCTTTTATTTCAATCCTGCATCTTTTGTTGCAGATCGCATGCTCCAGGGAAGTGAGAGTCAAATTCAGGAGGCTTCTGAGCAGGTGATACCATGAAAATTAAGAAAAAAATAGGAATTGTTTTCCACATTAATGGATTCATTGAAGGAATCTATTGCAACAGGTATCACCAGTGCCAGGAACAGGATTTAACACAGAATTGCACATTTAGATAAATATCAAGAACATGCAGAGTAAACATAATTTTAAAGAACTGTAAGTATCCGTGATGCTATAGGTAATGACTGCTAGGCAGTGAACCAGGAAGCCTCTAACCATATGTTGCAAACCTTTCTGAATGCATAACTGAGCAGAGGAGATGGCTGTTCTTGTTCCCAGTGTGTCAGCTAAGAAACGGTATAAAAAGAAAGAAGTGAGAAGACAGAGATTTCAAAGAAAGAAAAAGAGAGATTGGGCAGAAGTAGCTTTTCTTTGATGATAAAAAAAAGTTCCTTTAGAACTTTGGTCTGAAGTCTAGACTGGGTCTTATTTAGTTTGAACCAGTTTGCTTATTTCCAATTAAGAGCATTACTTGCTGGTGAGGTCAGTGGGGATGTTTTGCAATCTGTGCTTTTAATTTAAGTTGAATAGCTTACATCTGGGAAGAAGGAGGGCAAATACAAAGCTCAATGAACCTAATGTGACAGACAATAAAGGCAATATGCAAGATAACTATTAAAAATTGATAGTTTAATATCAGTAAGAAGGTTCTGGTCATTTTGTAGGAAAGCACAAGTTAAAAGTTCATCTTTTGAACACAGCTTCTCACGCTGTGCCTGTAAGGGACTAATTCATGTCTGTGTAATACAGCATTAGGGAACTTATCAGCGGATTTGTACCCGTTCCAAATTTCATTGCTATTCCCAGCTCTTGCAAAACAAATGTCTGGGAATGTACACACATATTTGAGCAACTGGCTTCCTTTAGTCTTCCCTGCAATGCCGCCGGGTGGTAGTGTATTCAGCTACTTCGTTTTGTTGCTGGTCACATTTCTTACCTACTTAAACTCTCAGTACAGAGGTCTTCAAATTAGCTGTGACACTAATACTAATATTAGTATGTTAAAGCGTCACATGTGTGATCGTGAGCTATGAATTGGATATATATTCCAGGTGTTTCATCTCTCTGGATATAAAGTTTACATTCATCTGGGAAATGTTGGACACTTGCTTCAGTTTTTACATAATACACCATCTTTCCTGGCAAAGTACATTTTCTAGGTCTCATCGGTTCATCATATACTTTGACTTGAATATCAGGCAGAGTTCACATTGATTTCTTCCCCCCTACTTCAGAAGCAAAACGTTTATTGTCTTGTTAAAAAATGACGTGAAAAGGAACTGCTCTAATGGTGAGAGACAGTAGGAACTGCTCTACCACTCATCTTTGACATAAAATGCAAAAGAATTTTTCTGAAAATGAGTGGGGGTTGAAGAGGTGCTGGGCAAGAAGCCTTGCCTCTGAGAGCAGAGTTAAAAGAACGGTATTTGGAGAACAGTCACTATTAGCATTTGGGTATTTGATGGTTACCACAGAAATGCCATATTCAAAGCATACGGAACAATCGCAGCCTACTGGGTTGATATGTTGGCAAACATTTACTCCTTAATGGCAACTGCTGTGCAAGTGACAAAAATGCTTCTGTGCCTTCTGGTGCGAGGAAACTGAGCAACAGACTCTTGGCATGGCTCAGAGGCTACAGGAGCCGCTCTCAGGCTCAGCAGCGATGAAAGGGGCTGGGGATCCAAAACCATCTGCCCCCTGGGTGAAACTCATGGTGTCCACAGCAAGGAATGGTATCACCTCCCCCGTTACAGAGGTGTGGGCTCCAGGTCCGTCACAAGGCCTGCAATCCATGTCAGAGGAGACAGCGAGGGTAACCCGCATCTGCCTGTTCTGCTGTGTCGAGCGTGGCATATCGAGCATGTCACTGATTCGTACGTGCCAAAGTGGTGCCAAGTGGCATTTCAGCATTGAAACCATCACCCTCTATTTCTGGGATGGCTCTTCCTCATGCTCCTTTGAATTTTGTCTTATCATTCTATCCAGCCAGTCTGCTTTGGGAAATTTGGATTTCATAGGATAATGCCACTGTTTTCCGTGATTTCTGTAGGTTTATCTTTACCCTGTACTCTAAGGGAGAGATATAAGAAGTGTTACTCACATTTTTCAGATGGAGAACAGAAGCACAGAAAGACCTAATCATCTTCTCAGAGCTCAGGGAGGGCAGCCATGGCAACGTGGGTTCAAGTTTCGCAAGCTTTGGGCTGCTACAGTTTGCCTTCAGTGGTAGTCAAAAATAACTGCTCCCTTTCTCCTTCACCTCCTTCTCATTTTCTTTGTACCCAGCTGATGTCCCGTATGATACTTGCCCTGTTTATCCAATTAAATCAAGCCAAAGGATATTGCAGATGGCAAACTGTTACTTTCCTTTTTCCAGCTAACCTCAGAAAACTGTCCTAGAATTTAGATAAGACTTAAACTTTTTCATGGAAATCACACAACATGTGTAAGGCTCTTTCAAATAAGAAAGCTGATTGTGGCCTTAATTCATAATTCATTTATTAGGAAAAAAAAATAAAATGTGTAAAGGGAAAAGGTGGAAATATTTTGTAAAGTGATGGTGCTCTCAAATTGAGATCATTAGTCCAAAAGGAGTCTTTTTGTGTCTGTAAATACAAAGGGCCATGTTAGTTGTCTTAAAGTACGTTTGGCTGTTCACAGAATAAACAGGAGCTTGAACTTTCTGGTTTGGTTATAAGATACACAATGCCCTCTAGTTCTTATTCATGGTAGTATCATCTCTTTAGTTGTGAAATTGCAACAACTACAGCTATACTGAAATGTGTAGAGTCTGATAATATTATTGGATAGCAGTTATTTAGAGGTCATTTGTTTTGATTTAGTTGAAATTATTTTGAGAGGTTGGATGCATCAATTAAAAATTGGAAGCTAAAATAATCCCACTCCAGATTTAAAACTCAGGTAGACTGAACTGTTGACCTCATTGTTATCCTGCCTCCGTACAGCTCAGAGATACTTGCAACTTAAATTGAAATTGCCCTTCTACATAATTAACTTCTGCCTGCAAAAATTTTGCACCTTTGTAAGGAAGCTCAGTTGCAGAGCTTTAATGTCATGTTGTGGTTTAATCTCAGAGAAGCAATTACTGTTGCCTGGTTACTAGTGCCATTGCTATCTCAGTTTTAAACCCCAAACCAAGCTAACAGCACATAGTTTTAGGTATAAGCCTTAATAGAAGGCACAGGTGAGGGTTAAGTCTGATTCAGTGCTTCAGACTTCGTTATCTGAGTCTCGGTGTTTCTCTGTGTCTGCACAGGTACAGAAAATATTTTCAGTGGGCTGTAGGTTTGTTTGTTTTCTTTGTATTTTTTGTTGTTTGCTTGATAGGTATTTGTAACTTCCAGGGAATTGTTGTCAGTAGGATGAAGTTCTGATAACTACAAGGGTTCTGGAGCTGAGCAGAAGCATGATAGGTCTGAGTTCACCCGAGAATGAAACTTAAAGGTTATGAAGACGTATGAAACAACGTTCATGGAAAAGACAGCTGGTAACCGTGTGCGCTGAAGCTGGTGCTTCAAGCATCCTGCCCTGTCAGTAGTAACAGACTCCTTCTCAACAGAAATATTTAATAGATTTCAAGGTCTTCTTCATGTAGATTTCTAAAACAGTAACAAAGGAACTGCCGGTTCTGCATTTGAGCATATGAAGCATCCCATTGATTCATCGGCAGTGTTGGCTGAGGACTGTACGCCCAACGCTGTGATTCTTGGTCTTAATGAAGCTAACAGTAATTTCCTGGCCTTAAGGGCTACCTTAAAAGCGTCAGATTTGTTCTTGCAGTAATTAGAAGATTGAGACAGCCAGTGTGTATTTAACTCAAATGTTATTTTCTGCAGATAGTCTTACTTTCACATAAAGATATTCAGTAATTTAAATATTGAATAGAAACTAGATCAGCAAATAGACATGCTGGGAAACTTAGATTGCTGGTTTGGAGAGGAGCATAAAATTGAGGTAGGCAACCACAGTCATTCTAAACCACTCTCATTACTTCATTTTCAATGCATGTTTGATGTGCTGTAGTGCTCTCCCTGTTGTATTCTTGTCAGTCTTCCCTTCTGTAAGTGAATAGGTTAACTGGGCCTTCGCTGTTTGCTGGTTTTAAGTCTCCCTGTCTTTAGGTAGCAAACTCATGAATGCTGCAGATTTATAACTGAAGTTATTCCAGTATTCTGAAACTGTAAATTATGCCTCGCTTCACCACCTCCCCCCTTTCACAGAAGACAATTTTAATGCTAGGGGAATAAAGTGTTTCTCTCATGAATAAGGATATAATAAGACCATCAGTAAACTAAGGAAAAACACAAGCTGAGAGTGCAGTGCATATGATGAACAAGGCTTGAAAAGAGCCCATATTCAGGCTTATTGCTGGAACTGAAGATGAATGTCGTCCTTATCCCTGCCGTTGCAGAAAAAAACTTCAAATTTCTCTTAAAGCTGCAATGCTAACCAGGATGTTCTTCCCCTGTACGGATTTTCTTTGTTTTCCAGCTACAGTTATTGGGACATTTAAACTCTTGCACAGGTTTGCAGATCCCTGCAAACAGAAAGTGCCGTGCAGTTTCATTTTGTTTAATATTTTAAGGTTCTATTTTTCCTCTGTTTTCTGATTCTTTCCAAGACTGGATTTGAGAGTTTGAAACTGGGACACCAGCACTGTACCGGAGATACACACACCTCTCTGATCTCCGCGTGGTGATCAGAAGTTTCTTTCGTACTGTGGTGCATGCATCCAAGTGCTGAGAATTCTTCAACATTTCATTCTGGAGATGAACAGGCTTACAAGGCAGTTTCACTGCAAACTTCTCTGCGGAAAGTTTGTGCGTACAGTTTATTGTCTCAGTTGTATCAAGTCTCCTGTCCTTAAGAGCACTTCAGTGTAATGCACTGAAAATGCACCAAAACCCAGAGCGTGGAAAATCAGACAGCTGAGGAACCGTCCTTGAGATATGCGTGTCTCAGGGTACGGGTTTGCTTTTGTCCACTGCAATAAGCAGTTGGGTTTCCCTTTTATCCATACAAATGAGCTTTAGCACAGGGCTGTACAATTAAAAAAATAAATAAATAAAGGAGAGAGCAAGACCCACTCTCATGATGGGTAGATGCTCAAGAACCGTAGCTTTAAAATGAACCTTGGATATGCAGAAAGCAGCTGGAAAGCCTGTTAGAGCATGTTAACTGGAAGGATGTTGCTCTGGCCCCATCTCCTCACCACTGAGCATTTAAAGGAGAGAGTTGGCAGCGTGTGGCTGCAGCACGTGGCTGATCCTGCAGATGCCCACCCAGCACAGCGCTGGCAGTGTAAAAATCACTCCTGTTTTCCCCACCAGCACCAGCTGACTGATGATCTAAAGTTGGCATGTGAAGCACCCAGATGTCCAGCGCCAGGAGGAGTCTCTTCAGTAGAATCATGTTCTTGACAACTCATTTTTCTTTGTCTGTTTCTTGGCTTTGTAGCGGGGCTGACCTCATGTCTGGTGCATGGTTTGACTGCTGCAACTGTGCTTGATCCTCCTTGATGTATTTTATTTTCCCTCATGCTTATTATAGGTGCTGTTGCCTACAGTACAGGCTCAGAGGAGGAAAGAGAGGGATATGAATCATGTACCTGAAGTGAGGAGAAGACTTTCTCCTTTCCAGATGAACTCCTGGTGTGTTTTTTAATGCAAATATCCGTAGAAACACCTATACTGCCATGCATGAAGTAGGAAAATGTGGCAAAGCAAACTGCTTAGCCCTGTGTATGTAAACCCCAGGAGTTGTACACTGCTGCAAGGCCAGGTCACTGACAGCAGCAGATCATACGGAGAGCAGAGGCCAGCTGGGTCGTCCTGCACGGGGGGACCCCAGGGTCGCAATGTGGCAGGTCAAGTGGAGGTACCACCGGAGGGCTTCAGTCACTAAGGTGGGTGCCCGGTACTTTCCAAAGCAATGTAGTTGCATTTGGTCTGCAACTGCTCACCTGCAGCTACTAATTGCATTTAGAAATTGTGGCACCCCAGGTGCCAGTGTATACTGATTGTTGACAAATTATCTCTCTCTTTAAAGTGATAGCAATTACTGTACTCTCTCGGTCAGTAACTGTGCTTTTAATCTTTGTTCTGTATTATGGATGGCTGGAACATGATCTGCACATTTATCTCTGCAGTGTTCTCTCTGTGTGTGACAGTCCTACCTTGCGCTACCTGCCTCTGGGTGAGAGCCCTAGCGGTCCGACGGCATTGATGGGATATTGCATTCATTTCCGTGTTGCAGTGATCATTTGTATTTGGTGCTGATAGGTATCTACCTTGATGTGCTTATAAATTAGATTCCAGTGATACCTGCAGTCTTTTTAATGATAGCAAATGCATTCCTCCAGAGGCACGCAGAGCTAGGGAAGCAGAACAGGGCACTGAAAGCCTGCTGTACGCTTCCTGTCCCAAGGAAGGCAGCTCTTTTGGGAGGAAGGTTGGGCTGCTGTTCACGATATGCGTCTGCCCACTGCCTCATGCAATCTCTCATCATTTTCTGACACTCTTTATGCATTTCATAATGATGCACTCAGCACACTTAAGTGTCAGGGTGGTCTGTTTAGGCAGAAGGTTGCCTAACAAGGGAGTTCTCTCATGTATTATTCCTTGTCAACATAGACACTGAAAAAGAGATTATTTATAAATCTGTGGTGTGCAATTATGATACATGCAACTTGTGATGGATTGTGCCAGTCAGAGAGGCACACGGTGTCCTTGAGACTGAACCATCTCCTTGGCTTGCTAATCATTTTGACTGCTTGCCTCTTAGCTGAACTGATTCAGATTCAGGTATTTTTTGAATCAGACAGCTAAATCCCCAGAAACGTTGGAGAGCATAACACTCTCTTTCGTAGTCCTGTAATAGCAAAATGATCCCGTATCCACACTCCTGATTTTCATTGGAAATGTGTATCGCGTTGGAAAAACTGCGCACTAGCTCTTCTCTCTAGACAGAGGGAGAGGCTTTCAAGCTTTCGCCTTCTCCCCTCGCACTGAACGACCTGCGCATTCAGTAGGAATTAGGGAGTGTGGGGGTCCTTCTTGCCACCTAGACTACTTACAATTCTCTTGCTTTGTCTCCAGCAGACATCACTTTTCATCGCTACGCCATGATGCGTAATTGTGTAAGTGAGTTGGCAAACCTCTAGGCACTCCTGGAATGGCACACGTGGGCCGGCTGTGTGTTCTCGCCCATGCCTTGCGCAGCTACGGGAGGCACAAGGCAACTCTGTCAGGGAAATGCAGTTCTGCGGGGGCCTGAGGAATTACACAGTCCTGTAGAAACAAATATATTTCTCCTGGCACCAGCGGAAAGCAGCTGTTAACCTGATCAATTATCGATGAGGCAGAAGGACAATATGCAAATTGTAATAGACTACAAGCAGCATCTTGTACGTGGTGAAAAATAGAAAAGGAGAGGGAGCTTTGGTATATGAGACAAATAAAAAGTGTACGGGCATATGATGCTCTCTGTGTTTCAGGATGCAGTTCTGCAAAACAGCAAATGAGCCACAAATCACTATTAAAGTTGAAATGCATTTTGCTGGCTTTATTCAGCCCACTAATTGCCCGTGAAAATTCAGGTCTTGTGTTTGACACATTAATTACTCAAGAAACATTTACACTAGGGTTTGCAGAAAGGAACAAAGGAAAAATGTAACTGAGAATAAAAAGCTGGAGAGTGAGGGGAGGAGAATTTACAAGTCTTTTGATGCGTTAATCACACATGATTCTCTGGGGCCAAATGCTGACCTCCGTATCATGTCGTAGAAGTGAGCGAACGCCCATGTGTTAGACCAAAGCAGAGCAAGGGATGTAGCTGCCCGGTGGGGTGGGTCACTGGTGCACCCCCCCACGCCGGAGGCGCTCGGGTTTTTGTCCGATGCGCAGAGGCATCCGCATCTGGAGCGGGCAGCCCCCCGGGAAGCCTCTGCTCGGTGCCTGCCCCTGGGCTCCCACTGCTGCCTGGTCATTCGGTGTCCCCGATGGTCTCTGCAGAGCCGTGCCGTGAGAACACTGGCTTCTTTTTGTGCCCATTGGTGTCAGCAGCACCACACCCGACACTTTTGAGATCACGGACACCAATGGAGAAACCAGTAAATCCGAGCAAGAGAAAGAGAATGTGAGCTGTGTGGTGGTGATTACACCTCATTACAGAGCTAGTGCCATTTGCATAGGAGTAAATAACAGCTTTGGTCTTGATGAAGCCTCTGAGGAATAAAAATGAAAAAATATATATTTTTTTCCCCAGATTCCATTGATTGTGGTATAAAGAGTATTTATATTGTATGCCAGAAAGGAGGGAGGGAGGTTGTTTGCTGTGAGGAGAAATAAGGCATGAGTTACTATTGAAATTAGTACTCTGTATCGACACAATCCAGTCATCTCCAGTCATTACAGTTTTACCGAAACGTTAAACTACTTTAAAACTTTCATTTCCCCTTTAAAACTAAATTACTTTTGTGTTTCTCTAGCAGTAGTGCCACCCTAAGGCAAGCAAGTTACAGTAGAGCAAACATATAAACAACAATCAAGGCATAATTACTAAATGGGAATAACACTTCCTAATGCTGCTTCTCCTAGCCCAGCTCGGTGTGTACTGTAATGGAAACTCGCTCCTGCTATTTGCAGTCGAGTTCGTCAAGCAGATGTCGGATATGCTTGAGCAGTTTGGGATTGTCTGGTTCACTGATTATGCAGTTCAATCCAAAGCTCTTTTATTCTTTGTCCTAAATTAGGAAAAAACCTTTTTAGGGATAGATAGGAAACTGAATAAAATAAGAAAAAAAAATCCTCCTGTTATCTGTAGCTTTCACTGAAAATTTATTTTAGGTTCCAAGTTTCGCTTCCCTCATTTTCCAACTATTATGTCATATTTTGGTCTTGGTCGTGAGCATTAATCTAAATTCTAGTAAGCTTTCTGTGGAATGATGCAACCAAGTTCATTGTGGGCAAAAAAGCTATTATGGTCCCCCAAATTCCACCTTATGAAATACAAATTTTGCTTCAGTTTCAGAAAGCTTTTCAAACTCTGTGGTGCATGTCCCATTAGAGTGTAGGTTCTGAAACTTTTGAGATTTATTCATCATAAATCACCCTCTTCCTGTTCATCTTTTGATATTTGTCCTCAGAAAGAATTCATTCTGTGCAAGTTTGGTAAACTCAGAAAGCTACAGTAAAGCACATGAGCTTTCCGGGATCTCCAGATATCATAGGCTCAAAGAGACTCTGTCTAAACATATATTGGGTTAATCTTGTATTGCAGAATTCAGAACCTGGCAATGCTACAAAATATTGAACTGCATACTTTTAGTCCCACTTATTTCTATTATTATAGTAGCTTAAATCCCTAATGAAGCACCAACATCCCATTTGGCAATCATTGTACAATAACAGGGAAAAAAATGTTCCTGTTCTCAAATAAATTCAAATTTGCATTCCAGGGGAGAAGTAGAGGGGAACAAGAAAAAACAAACAAACAAGGAAACAAACAAAAAAAAATAAGTAGTAAGAGACATGAAGAGACATGCAGTGGTATCAGGGAACTAGCAGACTATGGTGGGATTTGTCTTGTTTGTGAATTTTTAATTGTAGGGGATATTTGGAAATATTTTCAAGAGGTAACTGTGAATGCCTGGAAGGCTGATGACAAACTTTCCTGGGTAGGAGCTAGCATCAGAAATACCAGCTTAGGCATCAGAGACAGCCACTAGTATCACCGATGACATCTCTCCGGACTTGGTTGATAGATGGAACAATGCTGATGGAGACGACATAGTTTGGCCAAATTTCCAGTGTGTGTACTCAATCGCAGAGTACTACATGATTTAGTACGAGGTTAGTTTTCAGAGGGTGAGTTTCCTAAGCCAGTCTGGGCAGTCTGCAGGACCACCTGGGCTCCTGTGCTCAGGAGTGGTCAAGAATCGTCCTGCAGCTCTGGCATCCTCCGTGCTTGTGTGGTGTGTGCTCAGCAGCTGCAGGGGAGTTGTCAAAGTGCTGGGAAAAACCAGTATTTTGGTGGCTGCCTTCCCAGAGGGGTCGGAAACTTTGCTACTCTCAGCTGCCGTTGTTATTCCTGGAGCTGTTACAGGGATAAGGGGATGGGCAGGGAGCTGTTTCTATGTAGTGGATGAAAAAGGAGCTTCATTTTCCCAGGTTCCCATTCATGGACTAACAGTTCACTTAAAAAAAAAAAAAAAAAAAAAAAAAAAAAAAGCTAAAAGTTGTGATCAGCTGAGCCCAGAGGTTTTAAATGTTGGGTTTCACCTCAGAAAGATAGATCAAAGGAACCAAACATCTTCTCTCTTTGGTTTGTTCTTAAATTTCCATCTCAAGTCCGACATAATCACAATGCCAATATACTGGTAATTACCACTGAAGTCACAAATACCCCTTTGACATTGATAGAGGAAGAGTGTCGGAGCCCAGCGGTGAGCGGTGCAAGCATCCGCAGGCAAGCGGTCCGTGCAGAGGCGTTCCTTGGTTAGGCATTGCCGGGGGTGGCTGTGCCTTGGCTTCCTGCTGCTCCAAGCCAGAAGCACTTGCTGTGAGTGAGGGTGGAAAGCTTCGAGCAGGAACAGGGGAAGATCTGAGATGAAGTAACACACATGGGAATCAAGAAACACTCGTGGAAATTAAGAGCTGCAGCAAGGCATCAAATCTGCCCACATATACTGTGCGCAGAGACCACCAAACCACTCTTTGTCCTCTGTAAAAGTTACTTAAAAGCCATAACAGGACCTTTGGAAATACTTCGTTGTTGTTTTTTACCTTTTTCAACTTCCAGAAATTTTTCGTGTTAAAGGCAAGCTTTATGTCTTCACTGCTGGGAGTGAAGTGGTTGTTTCATAAGCCCTCATCTAACAGGATTTTATTCAACTAAGACATGTTCAAGGGCAATAGAAGAACCCAAGCAAATGTGCAGCTGGACACAGTGAAATGTAAAGGGAGACTGCCTGTAATTTATTTCAGAGCGTAATTGCTGTCTGATAGTCTCTCAGGATCTATGTGTACTTTGATCTCTATAGAGTTATTTGAGAGCCAAACCTAATGCTGTGCATATATATGCAAATATATATAAAGTTTAATGTTCAGGGGCATCGTGTCATTCACAAAATATAATGAGCCAAATTATCCTTTTCTTACAGTGTGAGACCAAAATTCAGCAAAGCACAGCAGCACACGCTTAACTTTCATTCGGAAGGCAATGACACTTAGATGCTTAAAAGCTGTGCTGAATCAGACCGGGCTGAGGCATTTGCTTACTCTGAGATGTGTCCTGAAAAGAGCTGCTTATTTGGAATTTAAAGTAATGTTCTGTTCAGACTAATGGAAACTGCAGTGTTTCTTTCCCTTCTGTCAGAGAAAAAAAAAAAAAAAAAAAAAAAAAAAGTATCTGGGTGGGTAGAATCGAGTTTATTCCTCAGACAATCTCATTTTACAAAATGTCAAAATGGACCTCGCGATCTTACAGAGCAAGTGCTGCTCTTCAGAGGTGTCAGGCTCGGGGCGGCGAGACAGTCAGCTGAGCGGGAACTGCTCTGACCTTGCTTTCCTTTCTGACAAAAGTGCTTCTTCTGAACTAAGTGGCCGTATTGTCCGAGGTCCCAGGGGACAAGTAGGACACGTGGCAGTGATGTGCCCTGGGGGCAGAGAAGGCCAACGGCCTCCTGGGCCAGTTAGCAGGCGTGTAGCCAGCGGGTCGAGGGGGTGATCCTTCCCCTCAGGCCGGCACTGCTGAGGGTACGTCTGCAGTGACATGTGCTCCTTTGGGTACGAGAAAGACACTGACAGACTGGAACGAGGCCGGTGGAGGGCTTCCGAGGTGGCCGAGGGCTGCAGCACACCACACACAAGGAGAGGCTGAGGGAAGAGGTGGGTCGGGGGGGACCTTACCACTGCCCACAGCTGCCTGAGGGGAGGTGCAGGAGGAGGGCCCAGGCTGCGCTCAGAGGTGCACCTGGGAGGCTGAGAGGCTCAAGCTGGGAAATGCCACCCAGATATAAAGTGCTTTTTCCCCATGAGAGTGAACTAAAAAGGGTCTGGAGAGGCCATGGCCTCTCCATCCTCAGAGATATCTCCAGAGGGACTGTGTGCACCCTTGAGCAACCTGCCCTGCCTGCTTTGAGCAGGGGGTCGGGCTGGAGAGCTCCAGCGGTCCCTTCTGGACAAAGTCATCCTGTCGTGCTACTGAAAAACTTTTGGTTTTCTGGAAAGCACCCCTACAGCCCCACTTTTCTTTTTTCTTCTTTAGTGGTGTCAGATCTGCTCGGGTTGCACACATTTACCTCGTCAGCATTTTCATCGCTGTCTTTCTGTTAAAATGATATCCTCCAAACTGGAGCCATTTGGTGAGAGAGAAGAAGTAATTATGCACCAAGCTCTTGTCAACTGCAGATTTCCCACTCATTTTTATGTACCTAGTCATAATCTAACTCGCATAAAATTTAAGCACTGCTGCATTGCTAGCATTTCCATTTTGCTTGGTGAATTTTTTGTTAGTGCTGTGCTACCAATTTACTTGAAAGAGAAGCCAGAGTCTCTTTTTACGGCTAACATGTCTAATTCTTTTTTTTATGGTAACATGTCTAAATTTTGTTTTGATACTTCCAGAAACAGTAAATTGGGTGAAAAAGTCACTGAATTTTCTTTTATTGTATTCCTCCCAAAGCAATCATTCGGATTATTATTCATCTGTTGACTTAAAAATAATGTCACCTCCTGAAACTCCTTGTTCAGGCAAACTGAATTATTTCTGACAAGGATTCATTTGTGCTAGCACCGTGCATTGAGCAGCCATTGAAAGAATATGTAGATTTAGCTACTTCTTTTAACATAGGCAGGGGTGATGAAAGCCCATCTCACCTGTGCACCTCAGAAATCCATGAGTAATTCAGGTAACCAGCCTTGATTTGTATTTGGAAAAGCTGAGCGCTTGTGTGTGGTACTCAGAGAAATGATCTGTAAATGAGTGAATACAGCCACTTCGGTATTCAGCATTTGCTGCTATGGAGTGAAGCGAAGGAGAAAACAAAAATATGGAAATGAGAAGAGGAGGTAATGTGAAAGACATGAGAAGGACAAAATCCTTCTGAGCAGTGCAGGAGCAAGGACATTTTCTTTCTATTGTATTCTTCCTTTTGCAGTAGAACAGTCACTATTCCTTGTTGGGCTACACTCATTAGAATAACCTCACTGAAAAGCAATTCATTTTTAATTAAAACTTTCACATATATCCAAAAAATAGGAAATTTTCTCGCACACTAGCTGGAAGGCTTTCTCTTGGGAGATTTCCAAACCACATCTGTAAGCTGAAAAAGTGGGGGTTGTTATTACACGATGAAGAAAGACTTTTTACCAAGGCCTGTAAGGGGGAGGATTGAGGGGATATTCAGACAGCATATAAAGGCAGGTATTTTTCACTGTGAGGGCAGTGAGGCCTGGAACAGGTCACCCAGAGAAACTGTGGGTGCCACGTCCCTGGAGGGCTCAAGGCCAGGCTGGATGGGGCTTTGGGCAGCCTGGAAGGCTTCCCTGCAGGGGGCTTGGACTGGATGGTCTGTAAGGTCCCTTCCAACCCAGACCACTGTATGGTTGTGCCATCCTATGATTACGTTCCCCCTATGTCAGACTGTCACTGTTTTAATTCAGGGTTAGAACTGTAGCTTTTTTTTTTTTTTTTGTATTTGTACAGTACCTATGCCATTTAGATACCATTAAAAAATTGTGATTCTGTTAGAACTGCAATGATAACAGCCAGCTCTCAGGTAGTGCTTTGCAAAAGAGGCCAACATTGTTAACCCCAGTGTGCAATGGGGGAAAACGGGTCAGACAGAGAAATGACTCAGCTGCCCACCAGGCAAGTCAGGAACCAAACTGAGGCTGCCGTACCCAGATCTGTCCAAGATTTTTCATGTTTCCTTCTAATTTTAACTACACTTGAGTCTGTACTTTACAGCTGATTGTATGCCTGTCTCATTGCAGCTGCCTTCTTACTGCTGTCAGCCTTGTTGATACACCCAGTGCTAAACCCAGTCCAACTGATGGCCAAAGTGAAGCCTGCACAACTGTTGCACACTGCATTCATAGACAAAGGAAGTAGTCTGGAGGACTTCATAATGCAATGTATATGACACCTACTTTTCTTCTCTGTTGTTACACACATTAGATTATTTTTTATGTTTATATCCTCACGAGCTGCTGGTTCTCACCAGTACTCACTGTGCACCTGAGAGCAGCAAGGCTGGGGTCGCTCTCCCTCTGTAGCTCGGTCACTGCTGTGGTTAATGGTCATAAAAAATGTGATGTTAGTAAAGATGGAGATGGCAGCAGCAGGAAGTCTGAAGAATGCAGGAAAATCTCTAGAAGTCAAGATGGAGAATTAAACTAATAGTGAGGTCAGATGCAGTGTGAGAGACGATCAGTGGAAGACGTTTTTACATCATTTTTGACACCATAGGTATATGTCATGGGAGGGGGAGAGAACCTCTGCTTGAGCAAGCTGCTGAGGCTGTATTTGATAAATGGGAAGTGCCAGGATCTGGTCTCTTCTGTTGGAATGCTATTTTGAGTTGACATGACAGCCTCTGAGCGCATCAAGCTCTCCAGGTGCTCATAGCCTCAAGTTTGATCCTGAGCTCTGTCCATGGCAAACTACATTTGAAAATGTCCTTTCAGCTCTGTCAGCACCAGTACCCTGTCCAAACAGGATAGGATACTTATGTGCCATTTTCTTAAAAGGGGGAAGATTTCTCAGTAAAGTCATGGAAAATCTATGTATTTGCCTTTGTCATACTCCTGGGGCAGTTTCAAACTGTCCTCTTGGGACACAAATTCATAGTCTGAAAATCTGTGTAAAGCATTCACCTGTTAGTCTAGGGAAACCTTTAACTCTTGGCGTCCCTTTCAGTACTCTGCCAAGGTGCCCAATGTCTGATTATTTTACACACGTATTTATAGGGGATCAGGTTCGGGCATTTAAGAATCCCTCTCCCCCTTGCACAGGTGAAGCTATGGCTTCCTCTACACAAGCAGGCTGCTAGGGTAGGAAGGAAGGCTGCTGGAATGGAAAGGTCTGCGAGGTCGCCAAGCTGTGCCAAGGCACTTATAGATAACCGCCACCATGCACAGAGTGATAAACTTTCCTTCATGCAGAACAAAGCGGCCGCCATTTGGCGATTTCCAGCAGTGTGACCCGCTGCCACACGTACCTTAGCCTGGTGTTTTCAGTTTTTAGTTACTAATACAGACACCTGAGTTATCAAAGATCTGACAGGAATGAAGGATTGACCTCCTATGACTGAAGATGCAGACAATCTCAGCTTGTTAAAATAATAAATGGGTACCTGTCAAAGAGACACTCGGAGCAAATGTGGCCCCTGTAGATATCTCTATTGTAGATTTTTAAAAACTCCTTCTGCTCCCGTGTATGGATATTAATTAATAATAATATTTTCTTTCATTGAGATAGATGGAACCACTAATTACTCTTTCCCCATGAATCGCTCAATAGTACCATTTATCCTGTAATAATTAAACATCTCAAGGCAAAAAAAGTAGTTGGTTAGAAGTAGTTAGTAGTGATTTAAATGCTGGTAAAGACTTGGCACGTAAATTACCTCTCAGAAGGAGGTGATTTTTTGTGGGACCTATTTCTAAACCAAGGAGAAATAACAGTGCAGGGCCAGGAATTTTGGTGGGTACTGCTCCTTAACTTCTTCGCTTTGAACATAGCCAAAGAGCTGCCTGACAGCGGGAGTGCAGCACGCTGCTGAAACCCCAGAGCCGCATAAACCCCCACAAAGCCAGCATGGAGCCTTGGGAGGCAAGCGCAGCGTCCGTGGCCAGCATCCCGTGGGGGCAGTGGGGCTGCCCCGTGCCCGGCCCCGCTGGCTCTGTACCTGCGCTGAGGTGGTCCTGAACCCAGTAACCACAGCATAAGGAGGGCGTAAGGAAATGCAAACGACTCCAGTCAGAGTGCATGTGGTGATATATGATGCTTTATCCCCATAAATCCCCATGAAACAATAACTAAAGCTTTGGGCGTATTTTTCTTTTCTAGACCAATTCTCATTAAACTCCATCATCCTGAAACGTCTGCTGCTACTTGCTGCGTTGTTCCAACAGCGAGCATTGCTGGCAGGGACAGCACCAAACCCAAGGCACCTTTGGGGACAAATCCCCGTAGTCGGCTGTGAGCGTGTCACACACAAGCAGTGCATCAGCCCAGGTTTTGTTGCTGTCAGTGCCTGGGGTGCCTGTTCTTCACCAGGTTAGCTTTACTCTCATTCTGCTGTGCTGCAAACGGCTGACAGACATCTTTATAATGCCTCTGAAGTGCGGTAGATATTCCCCCCTCATGTTCAGAAACATTGCTGTTACTGGAACACGGCTGCTTAAAAAAGGAAAACTAAATCTGAGTTCCCTTTGGCTGTAGGTGGGCAGAGGTACTTTTCCTGCAAAGCATTCGGGTAACTTGGTTGTAAAGGTTCCAGTGCTATACAAGGAGAGGCAGTTGGTTGGTTCATAAGGAAGCCAAGAAGTTCCCTAAATAAGAAACTTGCACTTCTCCACAGAGAGTAATTGAATACGTGCATACATTCTTCCATGGCGAATTGTTAAAGAACAGTAGTTTTGGACAGTTGAAGCATGCTGAGTTGGTGTGGCGAGAGATAATGAAATGAGCAGGTATTAAGAAGTGGCCATCAGAATCTCCACTGGAAGCAAATATTAACACTTCCAGGTATTTTTAGGGTAATTATTTTAAGTCATGGATAAAAGCTGTATTTGTTATACTGGATCTATGTGGAAGGGAGAACACTTTCATTCATTTCATGATTTGAAAAAGAAAAATGTGTGATGTGGGTGGTGGTTTGAATTTCTTCATGTTTCACTTTCTCTGTGCAAGAAACTGTGCACTAAATGTCATCTTGCAAGACAAAAAGGAGGAAAAGATAGTTTCTTAGGTTGATTTTTTTAAAAAATATATTTAGGATTTAGGCTTGGGTTTTGTTTCGGGGGGAGGGGGGTTGTTTGTTTGTTTTTGTTTAACATAAAGCTCTTGTGTTTGGACAGCATCACACAAGCATTATTAATTCTCACCCTGACACTTTTGTGTGGACAGCATCCTATGGGCTTTGTTCGTAATCACTGCTCTGTACAAGTCTCTAAAAGTTGTATCCATCAGTTTTAAACAGAGCTTTGTAAAACTTCACAGCTCAGATTTCAATTTCCAAAACTATTTCTTGCAAATGAGTTACAGTCCCACACCGTAGTGCTTTTGCAAAGCAAAACTTTTCCTCAAATATATTCCTCAAAAAACAACTACAAAAACTAGATTGAGGAAGTTGCGATATGGTAAGCTAGGGGTCACGTACCATCCATGACTGAAGGAAAAAGGTGAGTGTATTTCTTCACTTTTTTTTTTTCTCTACGTTACACGCTGAGATGTTATTTCAAGTACTGTGAAGCAGTATTTTTGGTTGGAAGCCCACAGGGAGAATGAACACACCATCAGTCGTGCTGTGATTCTGAAATACCTTGCAAAGGAGAGGATCTCCATCCTGCTTGAGTTATGTGACAATGAACAGAGCCTTTGTGGAAAGAGCTTAATTTTGTAAATAGCAAATGACCTTCAAGTAAAGGGCTTGAGTCACAGCAATTAAGTGTCTATTTCCTTTGCTTTGAGCTCCTGCTCTTCCAATGAATTTCAGTGCGGAACGATGTACCAGTACCCGCTCCTTGAATATGAAGGGTGGTAGGCTCGCACAGATTACCTTCAGTGGCTTATGTTTTGTTCGAGGGGGCCAAGGGCAGTGATTCACCTTTCTTTGATGTTATCATTCCTTGTAAGTCCCTGCCCCTAACCAAGTTCCAGAAGGCAGAGTCACAAAACAGAAAGATGATGTATACTCAGCTTGAGCGAGAACATGCTGAATGATGCTGTGGTAGTGAAACTTCAGCAATTTTATTCCTTGTGTTCTATAAAATAACAGCAGTTAAAGGATAAGAAAGGAAACGTCAGTGTCATTCTCTCAGGATTCAGGCTGATGGCAGAAATCAGAGCATTAGCTTTGGAAATACTGAGAGCAGGACATGAATAGCTTTTTAACCAACTGAGGATGAAGGAACTGACTCCTGTGTTCATTAGTCTAGCCAATAAAACAGTATCCCTGTATCAGTCTCACTAAGATTGATGGAGATTGAGGCACAAATTTGGTTTTAGTCTATTGCTAATAAAAAATCATTGACCACTTTGCAACCACCACAATAACTTAGGAACTAAAAGTAGACTTGGAAGTCACTCAGTAAGTATATCATGATCTCCAAGAAACATCTTAAGTTCTTCGTTTATCAAAGCATTTCTGAAAGATAGAAAGGTTTAAAACAGGCTTGTGAGTTTCACAAGTGTCTTGGGGAAAGAAGGAAGAAAAGTTCCAATATTCTTGTATGTATTTTTAGCCTCAGATTCTGTACTGAGAGCCAATTAGGCAGATTTTGCACTAATGCAGTTGCTTATAGGAGTCTTGAAAAAGAATGAGTAATTTACTCTGGTTTCAAAGCAACCTTCTAGAAGCGCTGGCAGTTTTGGTTAGGGACATGCTCCTTCGTGATGTGCTGAGGGGATCACTGCGCTGGGAACACCGCTGGGCTCTGCTGGAGGTTGTCCTTTCCAAAGTGATTTTGCTAGGCTGGTGTTGATAACGGTCCATTAATCTATTTTCTGTATCTAATCAAAGGCTGTAATTCTTGTAATACTCAACCTAGTTGTACATGAAAAGAAGAATATTATTTTTGTAACTGTTTTGTAATGCAAATTTGACATCTACTGCCTTAAATTGCTAGGAGTCCACATGTCAAACAAAGGGACCGATGTTTTGAACTGATTGTCGTGGGGACTTCATTTCTTGAAGCTCAGATGCACCTGCGCTGAGGTGCCTAGCAGAGGTGCACAAGCCGTGCCCCCAAAAGGAGATATTATCTCTTCTCCAAAACGAAGAAGTTTGGCTCCTAAATCTGTTCCTGTCTTTTGATAGGTTTACTACAGTGCTTTATGCTCTCTTTCACCATGACTTTAGGCGGGTGATTTTGCTTTTTCAGCACCTTTTCTTAGTACACTCTATAAGGTATAAAACGTAAAGGTGCATGCCATATCAATAAGGTCAAAGAGGGATAAATGAATGCCATGTTGTGTTCCACAAGTCCAGTGAGGATCCTGACCATTCGCTGGAGATACACCACTAATTGGTAGCGATGAGGACCTTACTGCTCAACAAAAGGCTGCAGATTGCTTTCTGCCAGAGCTGCAAGGAAAACAGCTTGCAGGTTGAGTGCAGCTGCACCTTCTTGCTTGCCTAGGTTATTATTTTTATGGACATGGGCACTGTTCTGAAAGCTAGAACACAGTGAAAATAAATATATATGTGCGGCAGCTGTATGCTTCCTGCTTCATCTTCAGAGAATGGATATTGTCACAGATACGGAGGAGAATATACATCATAAAATCATTCAAGCGTGCTGCCTTACCAGGACCATCTCTTTGCCACTACATTGTCTTCCATGACACTGATTCCCTTGGTCTGGCCGAAAGTAGCAATCTCTTCTTTGCACTTCATCAGCTGTCTAACCAGGCACAATGCAGAACTGCCTTACCCTTCCCTGGACCCTAAATGCCATATTTTGAAGTACAAATGTAGAGCTTCTGAATTGTTTTTTTCTTACAGCTTCCTTGCAGCATTCATTTGTAGATGTGACAGCCCTAAAAAGCCTCTCCTGAGATCACATTCCACTGGGGCAGAACCTCTATCATCCCTTAATATCAAAATTGGAGCTGCCCAAAGACCTTTCAGACTGCTGGGACAGACTAACAAGGAGTACTGGAAAAGTAATGCAGCTCCTGGTCTCAAGTTCTCGCTGCTTGGTGTCTTCTCAGTGGTATGGAGTTCTCAAAGGGCTTAATCTTTAAGCCAAAGCTGTCTCGGGTATGGATGAAAAAGGTCTCGTGAAATTATGAGTGAGCACCTCAGCGTACAGTCCCTTTGATTTCAGTGGACTAACAATTAATTACTTCAGGTGAATAGATAGAACCTACAAATCTTTTCATTTTACAGCGAAACCTTTCAGGCAGTGTCTGTTTTCCCTTCATGAGCACGTATGTGGGGCATTGCAGGGGAATGCTGTCCCTCGTGGGCTTGGAGCAGATGGTGCACATCAAAAGGAAGGCTGCCCGCAAAGAAGAGCTTGCTCAAATGTGCATCCAGCGTTCCCACATCAAGCACTGGAATTAAGAGTAAGCACTTCTGTCCCCAAAGTAGGCCTTAAAACATCCCTTAAACTACTGCAGAAGCCTGGGTGCAGAAAAAGAAATTCCGTTCTGTGGCAAGCGATCCCATCGAGGCTTTTGCTGTTGGAAGCCTCAGGTGTGCACGATGCCTGTGTTTGCAGTGATCTGCTCGTCATTTTCTCTGTAACGGGCAAGAAGGCCTCGGAGACGGTTCGTAAGTAGGACTCAGCGACCAGGAGAGCCCCCTGTATGTTAAAACAGCCATACAGAGTCTTGCACTGTGGCCTTACCATGTCTGAGTATCCCCTTCTTTCCTTCCTTCCCTCCTGTAGCAAGTACTGATGACCCAAGTCCTTCCTTTGACACCGAGACTGGAGGAAGTTTCTCTGCGCCTAGTTTGGATCTGGCAGGGCTCATTTGAAATGCTGAGAAAGCAATCCAAACCTCAGGGTCTATTCTCTTGCAGTCTGCTGCTGGTGTCTTTTTGTTCTGAGGCCTTAACCCCTGAGAAGCTACAGCTTTGGTCACTGAACCTGTTCAAAAAGTTCCAGGAAAAGAAAGGGGGGGGTGGGCTTATCTAGTGAACGTGTAAATGGAGCTATTTCATAGTGTTCTGAGGGCAGAAATGGCAGGGCTGCTGTTTCATTACTAGAGAAATTTGACGAGTGAACAGTTAATGAAAGGCGGGCTACATCCCCATTCATCTTGTTTTATGGGCAAAAATCTTGCATCGAGCTATGGAGGGTCCTGATTGCTTCCATCTCAATGGGGGCTGTTAATCTAAGGGCAGAGGTTGCGTGTCCTTTTAGCACTGATGGAAGTAATTGACTAAAAACCTGTTGTTCTGAAGTGTTTTCAAGCATTACCCATTTTTCACTCCACCTCTTTTTTCTGTAGAAATTCTGAAATCTATTCAGGCCACATAAAGTACAAACAAAGAGAAGCCAAATGTTTTAGTGCAGTGACCAGCATGCCTTGCGGATGGGCTGTAATAAGACAAGAGCTGTCTTTGTGAGAACTGAATCCATACTTTTCATGTACAACCTTTACAAATTGTGCCCATGTGGCCAAGTTTGAATTACTTTTTTTTACAGCTTTAGAAAACAAATGCAAAAATCTTTCAAGTGCATTCAAAGTCATTACAGTACTTTGCTGAACTGAATCAATTGTCGTAACCTCTGTGGGTGTGTAAAATATGAAATTACTATCACTCTCATGGTCTTTGCGAGTTTGTAAATTAGAAGGAATTGATTATAGGTGCTTTTGGAAAGGACTCTGGTGTATTAAAAGTGTCTTGATGACAAACAGCAATATATTATTTGTAAGGTCTTGCTTGATGAAACTGTCTTGTCCACTAATGGCTGTTTGTCTTTGTTATTGTTCTGACATGCCTTCTAACAAATTGATGTGTGGGCTGAGATTTATCATATCACGTCTTAAGGAAACAAGAGACTTTGCCTATTAAAGTGGTTGTAGTACTTGTTTTATTTGATAATTTAAGGTATTTTAAAGTTAGTTATTGTCAATATTTTCTAGCTTAGGTAATTTTTAGAAGTAGTTGCTGCAAATATGTTTCAGAATGAAGAAAATGTTTTTTTTTCTAACTACTTATTTCACTATTCACATATTTTGTTCACTTCAGAAGTTATATAAATGATGATGTAGCATTTTTCTTTATGCATTAGAGTTATTTCATGGCTTGCTATTTTCTTATCTCTTTCTCATACTCATTCTGTGAACTTCAGTGAAAAGCAATATGTGAACCTGAAAACATTCAGAGCTTCGTCATTACTCAGATTAGTAACCCAATTCAGCTGAAAGTCTTTGGCAGTTTAATCATTAATGTCAAAGTATCTCCTTCCAAAGTATTTGTGTCTCTGGCTTCAGAAAGCAATAGCAGAAAGGAACATAAAAATATGTCCAAGTTTGAAAACTTTTAATGAATATATATATATTGCTGACAAAATAATCTCCTGTTTTGAGTTAGTAATGTTTTGTTGTAGTGAGGGTTGTTTAATTCTAAATATTTGACCTTTCTTACTCTGCTCAGTTTTATTAGAATGGAGTTAGTGTTTATTCACTTTCCAAGGCAGAAGTGGCATCTCATGCTTAAGCTTTCTTTAGGCATGACATGAAAGAAAAAGAGGAAAATACTACATGAGATAGTTGACATAATGCATGTTGATTTAATCTGTAGATCATCACGGTTTGGTTTAAAGGTTGCATTGGTCTGGATTTTAAGTGGTTGGATGCTGGTGATACCCCAGTGTGGCAAGAGGGTGTGTGTAAGGGTAGTCCTGCCTTACCCTCTGCTCTGCTGGCCATCAACAAAGACACGAGGTCAGCTTTGGCAGAGTGGCACACAATGGCCATTCCTTACGGGCTGTTATCCCCAGTAAGGACAAAGAAACTGCCTAGACCATAGGTCTACACGATACAACAGAAACATATTTTAGAAGTAATTAGCCAACTAGATAGGTTTCCATGTTCTTCATTGTGACGCCGTGGGACCTGATGTGTAGCTGTGGGATTATGATTTCTATCACGTAAAAGAAAATCTTAGAAACATTGGAGCTGCACATTACATTGTTGTAGTTTAATATCTCCTGCAAATCACCACAGTAGAAGTTCCTACGCTATCAACAGGGAAGTGTGAAGTTGGATATCATGGGATTTTTCTGGGTTAGAGTCAAGTTTCATACCTCACATCATTGGGAATTAGCCCTGCTGAAAGTTCCCAGTGGTAACAACCACGGGTTATGATGTGAAAGGCGGAACAGCAATACTTGGGAGGAACAGAAGGATCTGCTCTGGGGCTTATGGGAGGTTTAAGAAGTGTCAGGTTGTTCAAGATGATTTTCCCATGTTTTTCAGCGAAGCTGTTAGAGGTACGTGTAATGGAAACAGACTAATGGGGAGAGAGGAGCATATTTTTCATCAGCTAGGTTTTCTGTGTGTTGCCTCTGTTGTGTTTATGCATCAAGGGACAGCATATGTGTTGCATGAAAGTCACCTGTTAGGCTGCTATTTAGTACCCGTCACATTCATTTTTTCACAGACTGAAGCTAACAGTTGCAAGTGGAAATGAAGGGTTAAATAAGATAGGAATATCTCAGTCTTAATAATAATAATAATAATAATAATAATAATAATAAAAAGGTCTGTGGATGCTTGAATTTGACAGAGAAGAGCTTAAAGACCATTACAACAGCAACAAAGGCAGGAGCTCTTCAGAGACCTTTAACGCTTCCTTAACATTGTAAGCTGACTAGGCAGTGAAAATGGTGACAGGTGGAGCTTTTACAGCTCTGCTAGTATTTGTGCCAAAATTTGGACAAGCTCTAGTTCAAAAGGCAGCTTGCATCCTCAGATGACAAATTATACCTGGTCAGCACAAGCATGGAAAACAAGCAAGACAACATTTTTTTTCTACCTCTGGGTTCTTTACAAAACTAAAATACTGCTTTCTTAGATCTTGCTTTAAAAAAGAAACTACAGCAGTGATAAATGTCCAGGCCGGTAAGTGCAACTGACCAGTTCAGGGAGGTCATCCAGATGTTCCTGTCAAGGAACAAATAGATGATGCTTCCCTGCAGGATCCTTAGTTACTCCATGCAGTGCCTCCCTGAAACATTTCGGCATGTAATAGCTGTCACTCCTTTCAAAACCGTAAGCCTACGATGTCTTTATATGGCTTCAGAAACAGTTCCGTGGTTCACTGTGGCAAGCTTTATGGTTTTGACAATATATTCCTTTGCTCTTCTTTAAAAAAAAAGGGTACTGCTGAAGTACTGCCGAAGTCCCTGTGGCTTTATTACATACAAGTGGCAAGCTCTTTACTTTTTCAGTAATCCACATCTGTCAGCCACTGCTTATGAGATAGCCCAGGGGTTATCTGCCCTCTGTTATTACTTTGATTCCTTTCATTTGTTTGCTTGCACAATTTAATAACGAGGAGAGATCCAGCTTCTTGATGGTGTTGTTGGCATAACACCAAGCTCATCGGCATTTAACTCCAGGGCGGTGCTGTGGTTGCAGCTCCACGCATTGGAAGCGTCTGCATTGGGTCAGCATCTTTGCCTGAGCATCTTGCTGTTTGGTTTATTCTCTGTTCTTCCTCCTTTGCTCAGTGGTTGTGCAGCAGCCATGTGAGCTTACTTCATCATCTCAGAGAAGTGTTGTATAAAACAACAACATTTCCTTTGAGTGTAATGAACCATAATGTTATGTGAATTTGGGGCTTTTGTCTGTCTAAATGTTTTAAATATGAGAGGATAGCGCTGCTGTAGTTCCTTGTTGTCTACCAGCATGCAGGAAAGCTGTGATACATAAATAACAGATGCAGAAGAGAACGTACCAGAAAATTGCCAATTAAAGAGCATCGTGTAACAACTTCTCCATCTGGGTCACCAGCAGGGTTTGAACCCAGAACATGCGGTGCTGCGAGCACCGGGAGCCTGTCAGCCCTTTCTGCAGCAGCCCGGGGAGGGATGCACAACAAACCCCTTCCCACTTATGCTGCTTCCTCCAGGAGATGGGGAGGGCAGGCTGTCTCACTTCCCCAGCACCATGCAATACAAATTCTGCCAGTTGGTTTCCTAGTGCAGTCAAAGCAAAAGACCTCTGCAGACAACCACTTCCTGCAATTCAGCACGGATTTTTTTTGCTCCTTCCACAGGTGCAACCATATTGACTACATTTTTTTTTTTAGTTTTGATGTATATTGAGTTGATGAGGTGTGAACACGCTTCCCACCCTCCTCCAGGTGCTGTTGCTCACCTTGCTAAATGTTTTTGGGGTCACTGATGCGTACATCCTCCTTTCTTGCTGCACTGCCAAACAGCCACCAGGGCAACGCCTCATACCGAGCAGCTGCTGCCCTGCAAGGCTGCGAGGAGCAGGGCAGCAGGGGCAGCACCTTACGCGGGGAAGTTGGTCACCAGTTCTGAGTTGGTCAGCCAACTCAGTTCTGAGTTGGTCAGAGTTGGTCACCACTTCTCTGATTCCACTAAAAATGACCTGGACACTGCTGTAACTTCTGGTAATGTTTGTAGACAAAAACTAAGTCACCTACCAGTTTCTTTCCGAGAAGAGAGGCAGCCATGGGTATTGTAAAACAAACTGGATCTTCTCTGGGGACTCTGCCAGGAAGTAGCTTCTGAACATTGCTGTTGATCCCGTGGCTCCGTTTCATAGACAGATACATTCCCCTCAGGTGTCCCTCAAATCATCCCCTCATGACAGAGTTGCCCCTGCGTGCCTGAGCAGCTCTCCGCATGTGGGCTGGCTGTGCCATGGGGCGATGCTCCCATCAGGAAAAGAACGGGGTTTCTGGCACACCGGTGGGGAGCGGTTCCCCACAGATCCCGGCGTCAGGCTGAGCACGATGATAACCTGGCACTTGTATGCCAGCAAGAGTGTTTAGCCTTCATTGTCAGCTTTCAGAGTGATTTACAAAATAATTTTAAAAATTCATGAACCTGCTTCTTTATAAAGCATTGTTGTGAAGTTGAATATTTTATTACACAAGGCAGCCATCGCTCATTCCTCAGAAAGAGTATGTGACTGCTGCTTGGAAAGGCCGGAATGTTATGGTGTTAGGTTTGGAGGAAAGGAGTTTTTGCCCTGTCTGTAGTGACTAATCACTTAAACAGCACTTGCATACGCGGGCCTTCCAAGAAAGAACGCTGGACACATTTTTTGAGATCTCATTTCCATGTGTAGGCTTTGGCTGTAATATTTTTGTATATTTTTTTTTTTTTTACAACTACATATTCACTCCTGTAAACAAAAAGCTGATCTCACCAGAAATCCGAGTGTTGTAGTCAAGCTCTCGCGGGCTGGTTCGGCCCAAGAGGCGCAGCCCTGCAGCGTGGTGACTCCAGCTGCAGGAAAGCATGGAGAGATCTGCAGGCAGGTTCTTCCCGGTCAGTCAGTGAACACAGTGGAACAAAAAGCAATTAGTTCCTGATGTGTAACCACGTGGCTCTGTAATACCCTATTGCTATTGCTAGTCAGAGGCCATAAACTTCGTCCTGAGCTTGCCAGGCCTCGGGCCAGAGGCGTCAGGCCTGCCCTGTCTGAACTCTTCTCAGCCCACCTTCCTTGTTTCAGCTGTGGCAGCAGTTTCTCTAGCTCACTGCCTGGCTGTCTCACTTTCATTTTTGTTCGCCTTTGTGACGGACAACTGCAGTTTTGTATAGATGGCAGTAACAAGCAGTTTTTGTGGGCAGAACGAGATATTTATGACTCCAGCTTGCCCGGTATGACTGCAGAGGTACCGAGGAGGAGAGGTGCAGCATGGAGGAGTGCAGACATGGGAGGATAAGAGATGGGCAAAGGCTTGGCACTGGAGGCATAACAACAATTTACTAACTATCAGTTAAAAAAAAAAAAAAAGGCAAAAAGATAAAAGGTGTTTACCCATAAACATAAACCCTCTTTACCCATAAACAAGATTTTAAATGTAACATGCTTTACATTATTGTGTCATACTGTGACAGGAAATAAAATGCTTACATGCCATGTTATATATGATGGGCAAGCTATGCAAATGTGGTCGTTCAACCAACATCTGAAGCACCCAGGATCACAGCATCACAGCGTGGCTGAGGCCAGAAGCTCTCTGGGCCCATCTGCTCCCCCTGCCCCAGCAGGGCCACCCCGAGCAGGGGCCCAGGCCTGTGTCCAGGCGGCTTTGGGAGACCTCCAAGGAGGAGACTCCACAGCCTCTGTGGGCAACCTGGGCCAGGGCTCCGGCACCTGCACAGCACAGAAGTGCCTCCTGGTGCTCAGAGGGAGCCTCCTGTGCTCTGGTTTGTGCCCACTGCCTCTGGGCCTGGCCCTAGGCACCGCTGAGCAGGGCCTGGCTCCATCCTCCATGCACCCTGCCTTCAGGGGTTTGTAGGCATCGGTCAGATCCCCCGAGCCTCCTCTTCTCCAGGCCAAGCAAGCCCAGCTTGCTCAGCGTCTCCTCACAGGAGGGGCTCCTGCCCCTCCATCATCCCTGTGGCCTTATGTTGGACTCTGTCCTGTATGTCCAGGTGTCTCTTGTACTGCGGGGTCCGGCACTGGATACAGTTCCGGGCTTACCAGTGCTGAGTAGAGGAGAAGTGCATATGTAATGGTAATTATTCAGAGAGACTAATAATTAAGTATGCTGTTAGCTAATGTTAATTTGGTGGTGGTCTGAAATATGAAATTGGCCTGATCCATCAGTCTTCCAAAGACTCCCATCACATTGATCTCTAATTTCTTGATGTGTACATACAAATACATAATGTGTGTGTACTCAGTTGTAAGATGGGAGAGAGAGAAAAAAAAATCCAGGATGTGTTGCTCTAGCCTTGAAAGCCAGGTCAGAGACTCTGGGATATGGCCCATGGCAAGCTCTGTAACACAGCTAAGATAGGGAGACAGAAAAGATGCACTGCCTTAAGTACTAACCACAGCCAGCAGCAGGGGCAGCCAAAAATCCTTGTAGTTTCTGATTCTGAATCAAAGGTTTCTTGCCATTCCTCTGTTTTGCCACCAGCTGATCAGCCTCTATCCATTTTTGCTACTAGCACTGCGATGAATGCAGCTGCATTGTATGAAGTGCACATCCCCTACAGAGGTCCATGGAATTGATAGCTTCTGCCTCATTAGAGACCATATCAAAGGTCAGGTTCTGTAATGGAATAAGCTTCAGCCTTATGCCACTGATTTGTAAGAGGGGAAAGGGAGGATCACTGATGCCACAGGCACAAATTAAACAGAGCTGCAGTCTCAAACTGGCAGTGCCCTTACCTTCATGGAGTTCCATATACCCCAATATAATGTATTATATGTATATACACTGTTTTAGGAGCGTGCATTGTATATCTAAAGCATTTAACATACCTCCTCAAACTGTTCCTCTGCTTCCTCTTATTTCTGGTGATTTTTTATTCGCCAGCACAAATTCTGAAATCTTTCAGATAACAGCAATATTCAACCTGCCACATAAATTTCTCATATTTAGCATTTTCTTTCCAAAATTGCTCTCATCGTGAGCAAGTAGACATTTTTATATTCGTAACAGTTGTGAATTTTAGTTACCTTCTGGAATTACCAGTCTGGGAGCAGAAGTGTACCACTGTTTGAATCGGAAATTACCCGCCTCGATGACACTCCTCTCCCAGCATACATTAATGATCGAGAGACCTGCTAGGGCTTCAGGTGACCTTGTGCTGCCTCATCCCACGCAGGGTATAACCTACCTCTCAGATACGCTTGCTCAGCACAAGCGCTGCCTAGAAAGAATGAGCTTTCCTTCTTTCTCAATATTTGCAATCAAGATACCTGTATTTATTCAAAAAGCTGTAACGTTCATCTCAGTAGGTATGGATATTATTCTTTTTTTAAAGTGTCAAGAGAATTCACAAGACAGTTAAACTTGTTTTACTTCTAGTGAAAGGCAGAGATATTGCTGGCCAGCCAAGGTCGTAGCGCCTGTGTACGTGCACCCGTACCCCGGAGCTGTACAAGGTGACAGCGCTGCCTCTGCTGGATCTGCACTGAGGCGCTACTTGTGGCCCCATGGCCGTGACCGTACGGGCTACAAAAATCCAGCGTTTCCAGGCTCTGATCGTAGGAATATGCACAGGACCCTTCCGTGGTGTAACTGTGCAGCTCCAGAGGGAGTGAATGAGTCCCTCGTGTGCCATCCCTCTGCATTCGCCTTCAGAAATTCTGGCAAAGTACTTCGCAAGTGTGGAAAGCAATGCTGCTCTGTCTTCAGTCACTTACTGCATGGGGCTGTGGTACTGTTCGAATCACAAATTGCATGCTAATGGCCTAATTCATAAACCATTGACATTTTTTATGAGTTCTTAACATTCAGAAATGAAGAATTTGTGCTCAAAAAATAATTTGCATTGCAAAATTCAATAATTTAGTTTCTCATATTCATTAATGCCTAAGCCTACACCACATAACTTATCCCACTCTAACTACACTTCCCAGCACACTGATAAAAACAGGATACACAGTAGTTCACACAAAGTGCTTCTATTTGCAACTAACTCTTACCTGCGCTGATTGATTATATTTGTAGAGAGGAAAAATCCAGCTCTGCGGCAAGTGTGATGAATGCACTAAGCAATGGCTGCTTTGAAGCTGCTTTCTGCTCTTAATCGTGTTTTCCTCCAATGGCATTAACTACCATAAAATATGGGATCATAAAGAGTAATGATATCAGACAACAAAATCATCCTACAGACCGCCCGGTCCCACCGTATTAGGGAAGGATTCATGTTTCATTAATGAAAACTCGCCTTGCTTTTGACCTAATATCGCTGGTTGTCAGCACTGGACAAGGAGAGCAATAACAACGTAGGGCTCCTAAATAACCCTCTCATCACCAAATTCTAAGTGCTGTATATTTTCTCCTTTTACAGAGAGGGAAACTGAGGCAAATACAAAGCGATGTGGCCGTGCAGGGTGCTGTGAGGTGCTCAGGGCTGTCCAAGTGCATTTCCCAAGCAGTGCCTTGGCCACTAAAAGCAGAGCACTTGAGTGGATCGCATTGTGTGTGTGGATCACGTTGCCCAAGCACTCTCAGTGCTAAAAGGGAATGCCATTTGTTGGGGTCTTTGCGTAAGGTAGAGCTCACGTGGGGAAGCAAAGACCCCTGAAAAGGAGGGCAGTGGCTGCCTGGCTGCAGGTGGCAGTCTCAGTCGCACGTCTCCTTGCACAGCCATCTTCATCTGGCTTAGGTGAGTCTCTCCAAAAGGCTGTGCTGCTAAACCCCTGTAACTCAGCTGGCCTGCGCTCCTATTCACAAGCTATTTACAGATGCACTTTGGCAATGCACTTTCTGTTCTCACCAAGCAGTCTGTGGAGGGAAGAGCCAGGTTGCCCACCCCACCTGGGATGTTAACCAGCAGGCTCGGGCAGGCTGGGTCCAGCACAGCAGCGGCTCCCTGGGGGAACCTCTGCAGCTCTCCACAGTTCCCTCCCACAGTGCTCCTATAGCAATTGCTCAAAACTCGAGCTGTGAAGGCTCAGTCACCTCCCTTCCAGCTGATCTGGTGTTGCAAGCCCGTCCCTTGTCCCAGCTTCAAGGAGACTGGCTGGATGTGCCTGGGTGTCCCTGGAAGTTGGTGGTACAAGTGCCCTGGGTTTGCACACAGGCACAGCCCTAAAACCCAGCTTCACTGCAGAACTGAAGTTATTGGTAAATGCAGAGTTGGTTTTCATACTTATAACTGACTTGCAACTTCCATCCTCGAGCTCTTGCTGCAGTTGTTTCCTGTCATTTATTTATTCAAAGCTGGCTTCAGATGTCCTTACACCTCACCGCAGCACAAATGGTATGTCTACAGCCACAAACCTAATCCCACTGGAACAGGGACTGTTTTCCTTTTATAATGACATTTCAAATAAGCTTTACACACAGCTCGAGGGTTTGTGTGTTCCAATTATGTTAGATTCTGGTGAACACAAAATGCTAATTGACAGGACAATTCAACATCATCCATCCCATCCCAGTAAAGGATCTGATCTTGCTCCCATTTAAAGATCCCATCTTGCTCCATGACACAGTAGCGAAAAGGATGATTATCTGATATCAGTGAGTCCTCTCCGGTGCCATTGCCTTGTTGAGGGTGAAATCTGTGCAGTCCCCTTGCTGGGTTGGCCCTGAAATAGACACAGCATGGCAAGTGCACCATCAGGGGTAACACTGGCATGTCCTTGCTGAATGCTCTGTAGGACCCTGGCCTGTGGCTGTACTGGCTTATTTTCAGACCGGTCTTAATGTTTCTGTGGTATTTTGGCGGATTTTGCACTGCAGTAGCTGGAGTTGCTGACAGCTAATAAAGAAGCAGCTACAGTGTATTTGCAGAACTTCCTGTCGGAGGTCGGTAGCTAAACAGACCTGAAGTGTGGTTCCATAATAACATGATGCCAAAGGCTTTGGGAGCAGCTGAACCATGGATTCTTCAATTTTAAAGGTCAGATGAAATGCTGATTTACCATAAAACAAATCAATAGGAAAAAAAAAAAAAAAAGAGAGAAAGAAAAAAAAAAAATCGGATAAAGTTGACCTTCCATGTTGCTGTTAGAAAACGTGCATTTGAGACAGGCAGAGAATACGTTTGTGTAATAAGAGGACATATCTTATCTGCTGATCTCTTCTCTCTGGTGACCAGTGATAGGACCCAAGGAAATGGCTTGAACCTGCAGCGGGAGGTTCAGGCTGAATATAAGGAAAAGGTTCTTCACCAAGAGGGTGGTCGGGCACTGGCACAGCTCCCCAGGGCAGTGGTCACAGCACTGAGCCTGCTGGAGCTCAAGAAGCATTTGGACAGCGCTCTCAGATATGTGGTCTGATTTTTTGGGTGGTTTTTCCAGAGGTTGGACTCGATCCTGATGGTCCCTTCCGATTTGGATATTCTGTGATTCTATGATTCTTTTTCTCTCTCTGCCAAAGCACAAGACCTACAGGACACTCCTTCCCATAAGGCATTCGGTGTGTGTAAGGAGGTCTCGGTGGATACCTAGTGGTCAAAGAGACCAAGGTAAAAGCTGATTTGGCAATTCTCTGTATGAGCCGTATCACAGCGTAGCAGGTTTGGCTTTCATGATCTCTAGGCAAGCTCTTTGTTGCTGCTTTTCTGCCACGTGGGAAAGGTGCTACTGACACAGGCACAGAGCTTTCAGTGATGCCTGGACAAGTCTCCAAGTCCTTGCTCTGTTCTGGACATCTCTTGTCTAAAATGGAAATTAACAAACTAGAGAAAGCAGCCTGAAGCACTGGCAGTTCAGGCCTCGGCAGAGATTAGTCACATTAAGGCATTGCTCCTGTTCGGCATTGCAGCAGAAACAGCAGGCTGCAGGGAACAGCCAGCGAGCGGCTGCTGCCATACCCCATGGGCTCCTCGCTCCTGCTCCGCGCTGCTGGGTGCCCCTTCCCATGAAACTGCTGTCCTTCTGGGGCTCTCTTCACATTCCATTCCTTCGGTGGGGATTTTGATTTTTGATTAGATTTAATATTCTGTAGCATATCTCGTGGTGCAAAAGACAACTTGGAGTTGTGCATCTTTAATATTTTATGCACAGTTGCTGTGATTTCCTCGTAACTGACTTTGTCCTGCAAGATGAGCTGTCCGTGAGATCCTTTTGTCTGGTTGTTCTCAGGCCCAGCTGGATGCAGTGACCTAGGCACAGTGGTTGCCAAGCCGTGCCCCTAGGTCCGAACCCAGATAACCCAGAAGGTGGCTTGTGGTCGCTGGTGGTAGCAAGGGGCTAGACAAAGCTGTTTGTAATGTACTATGCAGTTATGCATATCGTACATTTCAGAGTTACCATTAAAGGAAAGTCTAGCTCCAGCAAAACCCAAAAGATTGGAATTATTTTAATTCCATAATTTTGGCAGCAACAGTGGGTGGGGAGCTGCTTGTTGACTTCTGAGCTGTTTGAGTGGTCTTGGGTTGCTCATGTTTTCCAGATTTTCTCTCTAGTTCTTTTCTCTCTAGTTCTAGCTCTTGAAAAACTTCACTGAGAAATGAGAACTGATTTCTGAGTGTTCATATGATGTACTATTCAAAATAGTTTGTTTATTTGAAGTCGTAACTTTCATTAAATGAACAAATGAATAGACCTGTTTCAGTTCCAGAAAAACAAGATCATGGTAAATAGAATTAGCCAGCTCTCAAATAGCAGCAGTTTAACAGCGCCGTCCTAAAAGCTGATCATTCTGATTTTAAGCAATACGTTCCGATTCAGCTCTGAGGGCCAAATGACTGAGTGACGTGAATGGAAATGCCTCAGTTATGTTTTCCTGGCCAATATATGAACTTTAATTTTTCATAGGCACATTTCAACATGCCTCCCTCCAAGTTAGAAGTGGCAATGATGAGCCTGCCTTTTACAAGGCAGACTATGGTGCCCTTAAAAATGAATAAGCCAATAAGCCTTCTGATCATTACCACGCTGCAGATGGGGTGGCAGAACTGAGCTGCCTTGGGGATTGTTAAACCAACCCGCTTCTAAGAAAAAAAAAACCAACAGCACTGAAGACCAAGATCAGTATCGTTCCAGAGAAACGGGCCTCTGTGCCCCTCCAGTACATGTGCTTCATGTGCCTGTCATATCGAAAGCATAGGCTGAGGAACACATGTAACTGCATGAAATGCCAAGGCAGCATGAGCTTAACGTTAAAACTGCTTCTACGTGAAGATTGCATTTGTAATTTAAAGTTGTTTCAAAGTAGTGAGGGGAACGAGGGAGTTGTTTGGGGCTATAGAATATAGAATATCATTACAAGCACATGCAGATCATATTTTGCTTGAACTAATTCCTCCTGCTATTTTAATATCAAACATAACCCATGCCAGTTTTACATCTCAAATATATTTGGTATTTCAAAAAATAATTAATAGTGTCAGTTTTATTAATGTGTTAAAATATGAATTAAAAACATGACAAATCAACGAGAAACAGCAGTCTGTTTTAATGAATATTTCATACTGTACATCAATAAATCATAGATCAAAGGGAATGAAGCACATTCCACAATATATCTTTCCTGTCAATGTGGGGTTACTAAAAGTTTTACAAGTTATTTTGGCACTTGCTTGGTTGCACATTTGAATTAACATTTTAGGAAGGAAATAAAAAAAGTTATGGGTTTGAATCCCAAAAGACTGCGATGTTCAAAACTGATTGCCTTGCTCTCTGTCTTTATCATTTCATTGCTTTAAAGATCTGTGGCTGACCGTATAACTGTAGGCCCATGTCGTCCATGTGGGCAACTTGCTCTTCCTTCCCAAACCAGGCTGCTCAAACCCGGCTGCTCCAGCAGGCGCAAACAAAGGGTCAAAGTATCCCTAACGCGGCACCTCGACTTCACGCCTAGTGTTAGGGCTGCTTTGCTGTACGTGGCTTCGGATGAGTTGTGCGTCTCTCTGATGTCTCCATTCCCCATTAGTAGAGGTGGATTCAATTTTAAGGGCTCCAACGTGATCACCCCACTAAAGAGTTTTAACCCATGTCGTCACTGATTGCATGTGCGTGTGTTTAGCCCCTGCAGCTGAGGTGAACCTCGCTGGCTTGCACCTGGTGAAAGAGGTTATAACTAGTGCATTTCACATCCTATTTTTGTGGATTTAGAACAAAGAACATTTGTGGTTACGGCAAGTCAGTTGGTTCATGGTAACGTGGTAAGCTGAGGTAATGCGTCTGACAAAGTTTTTAGTAAACGAGTGAAATCCTGTAATGAAAAGCGTGTTACAGAAACAGAAAGCTTCGCCCTACCTTCTTTTCCACAACTGAAGCAGGAATTAGAACCGTGTGGGTTGTACGGATTCAGATGCTCTCAGCTCAGTGATTGATGAGCATTAGGGAAAGTTACCTGGAGGTGGGGACGTGGGCAAGACCTCTTCTCCCAAGGAAGCTTCTCACCCAGACCCTCAGCTTTTCTCTAAGCTAACAGCTGAACTCTTTTAGACTACAAAAATTTCTTTCAAAACACAAAGCAAATTGACATCTGCAGCAAGGTGTGCCTGGGCTTGTATAAGCAGTGACCCCAGTGGCCAAGCCTGCTTTGTGCATCCTTCATGAATTCAAGCTTGATCAGTGCTGGTGCCATCAGTGCAGCTGCCAGCGTTGGTTGTCTGCGTTTTAAGCAAGAAATTCCTGAGTTTGAATTCAAAGACCTCATCAGTATATTAGAAGCTGCATTTAAATTTGCCTGAGTGGACAGATTCAAGTCATGAATCCTACTTGAACTTTATGTTTCTATCCATTTTAAACAATTATCCACTTCAACAAACCCTGGATTGACTCCACCTGAGGTATTCGGTCAGTCTCTGAGTCAGTTCTGGAGCCTCAGGACAATTTATTATCAGAAACATGTCATGGATGACAGTGCACAATCAAGACATAATAAATGCTGTAAAAGAACAAGTGTATAAAGGAATACAGTCGGCTAGGGATCCGTTTTTTTTTTTTTTTTTTACAAATGTGTTTATAGCTCTCCACGAAGCCTTGGATTAATTAGCCATCAGTAGCACAAGAAATTTTCACCAGTGCAGTTTGCTGTGTGCCTGCTTCTGCAGTGACATCTCCATCAGAGGAGCCAACAAGCTTACCAGTATGGCGCTTTGGGATGGATATACAGCTGTCCTTTGTCCAAAAACAGAAAAGTGACAGTGCATTAAACTAAAAACAGAGAAAAAAACAAAAAGCAGAGCTTCAGCCAAACGTTCCCTGCAGCACCGAAGGACAGATCCTGACACCAGGATGAGGATTCAATCCAAGGTCATTTTTGAAAATGGTAATAATAAGAGTATTTCGTTTTCCCAGGAAGTTATGCTTAATTCTTCTTTCTAGGAAGCGGAGATACTTGTGTTTTTATGGACTACTATATTTACTTCCCAGATGAGCTGAAAACCCCCCTTCTTTTTCCAGGGTATATTTATTTACAGACCCCATGTTTCTAAGTGGGCACGGGGGAATGCATCAGAAACACCCCATACCAGTGAATTTGATGATATCCTATTCCCAGCAAAAAAAGATTTCCCCTCGTTTCTGTGGGATTTGATTCAGGATCAGACTTGGTGAGAAGTAGCTCATGGCCAGTGCTGAGTGAAGTATTTGCAGCAAACAATTCTTTGCCACTTTAACCAACTTCTGTTTTCATGAATTGCCTCTGAGGAGCTTCACATAATCAGCGTAGCTTTTAAAGACAGGGGGAACATGATTTAGTTGTGCCAGATGTGAATCTTACCAGGAGGAAGATAGAGGTACAGGCAAAGAGGCCTATGGCAGTGTCCCCACTTACATTTTCGTAAGGTGTTGGTTGTTCATACATAGGTTTATAAAGTTTCTTGCCTTAAAATTTTACCTTGAACTTGGATGCTGCTCATTCATACTATCTTGCTTAGCCCAAAGAACTCAATAAACAGGGTTAAGGCCTCCAAATTTATGAGATCATTAACATTTTATTTTTCTCACTGTAGTTGGGTATTCAGGGTTCAGTTTTATGTCTTTTTTCTTTTTTTTTTTTTTTCTGCATCGATGAGAACTAGAAATCTGTGTTCTTTTTCTCTTTTATAAATGCAAACTGGCCTCTTCACACAGTAGGTCAGTCCAGGGCTGGCTCTTAACGACACATACAGGAATAAAAAGATTTGGTCAGGCCTGTAAGCTCATCGTTTTTTCAAACATTAGAACTGAACCTCGTTCTTTTTCGTAGATTGAGAGGTAAAGTTATGTATAAACATGGTTCTGTCTGAAAGACCCAGGGGTGAGGTTTGTATCTGACCTGCTGCAGCTATCAATTAAAAGAAGCGGCTGGCCTTTTCAAAGAAGCCATCTAGCTGCCTGCTGCTGAGTCCTCCATTTCTCATTTTTGTCTTTCTATAAGAGGTGTTACGTTAAAATAGTGCGGTAGGATAAAAGGAACGCAGGCTGAAGCTGTCCCTTCCACTGCACTTGAGAGTAACTGATCTTGCTTCATGTCACTGATAAAAGCAACTAAAACCCTACTTAATTCCGAGTGGCTCAGAGACTTGGTGCTGTTCGCGCACAAAACCCCATACCGAGAATCATATGGGTAATTCTAGTCACACTCCTTTATCAAGATCATATTTCTGGAGAAACAGCAATTGCATTTTTCTGTAGTGAATTATTTTAACACACTGCAGAATGGAATTTCCTAGAGAAGCTGACCCAGGAAAATACTGTCCAGATTTGGTGGTTTTCTTTTTGTTTCTCCCAGCAGCACTGATGAAAATCTCCAGGCATATTGGGAATCATGTCTTCATGGCAGTGAAGGTTAGGAAGCCTGACAAATGAGAAGTAAACCTATGTGCAGAGGAGTTTTGCAGGGAGAAGAGCAGCGGAGGCTGACACGGCTGGCGCTGCACCTGGGGACTTCTGCTGCCAGCTTCTGCCACATAGCGGTACCCCCACTGCCCTCCTTGGTGAGACTGCGAGGGGATGAACGGCAGAGTGGACAGAAAGGAGGTGCAAGAAAGCTTTAAACAGAGCCCAAGCTGGAATATGTTCAGTACACATCACGTAAAGTTGTTACAGTACAGTGGTATGTAAGCTGGTTAGAGAGAATAACATCTCCGTGTGTAATGCCAGTACCTCCAATCCTGGCTTGTCAGCTCTGGGAAGACAGAAACATCCTGTGGGTGCTGGTGGTCTTGAAGGGAGAGGCTTTGTCTGGTGGGTTCAGGATGCTAGGAGCTGAACGCTCTGCTTATATGTGGATGTGAACGAGCTCTGCTGCTTCCCTGGGCTGCCCAGCAGCCCCTGGCCCAGCTGCCTTGCTGTATGTGCTCCAGCTCAGCTCAGTGCCGCGAGGATCCGAGAGCCTGAGACTCGCATCCCCACCAACAAACCAAATCCCCTCTGATTAGCTGGTGGATGTTCCCATGCGGGACATTTATGTGTGATACAACCACCTCCATTTTTTAAAAAATGGAAAAATGGGAAGGATGACACGCATCTGTTTAGTTAAAGATGCCAACATTTTTACCATAACTAGTTACCACTAATTAGGTAGCCAGTTCAGGGCTAGAAATCGAGACTGAAGCCATCCAGCATACGCTGCTGAGTGGTGTGATGTTGCTGTGTTCCACCAGTGGAATACACCACAAGGACAGGAAATCCCCCGTCTCTGCAGCACGTGAAGAGGAGGTGAAGCCTAAGGATAGTAATTCTCAATTTGATGCTAACACCAGCAGAGGCTACAGGAGGTGTCCAAGCATGCAGATAATGGGCCCGTCCTTATTCCCCATCTCAGAGACCCTGGCAGCGTGCTGCTTTCTGCCCCACGGACTCCTCCAGCTGTGCTGTAACACTGAATGGGGGCAGTGTCCCTGCGGGATCCCTGCTAGCAGGAAGGAAAAGCCAACCAGAAAGGGAAAATCCTACTGACCAGCAAGACAGAATAAGTGCCCTCCGTCTCTAAGGCAGAACAGGAATGCCAGAATGTGCAGAGATGTTCAGAGGTTGGGCTAGGAGATCTTGGAGGTCTCTTCCAACCGAGGTGATTCTGTGATTAATCTGAAACTAATACCAATTGCTTCCCTTCGTGTGCAGCGTATTGACACGATTACCTCAGGAACAGGCTCGAAGTGTTGCATTGTTAGAGCTGCCAGATGGAAGACAGACCTCTGCTGATAGCAAGCACACCAGACAACGATATTGAAGAGATGTCTGAAAAGTTTTTATGAATCTTTCTGTCCTTTCTCATATAATTGGCATTACTTTGGGCTCATTCGCTGTGGAACCCAAGCTCCTGGTTACAGGACTTCGACGTATAAAGGTTTCCCTGGAAAGGAACAGTAAGACGAGGCTCTCAGCTCATAGGAAAGCTGCTGCAGGGTTACCTTCAAGACAAGACGGTTGCCTCCATTATGTGCAGCAAAACTTCATATATCACCGATGACATAAGATGCTGCTAAATGGGTACTTTTTTTTCAAACGTTTCTCTTGTCTGGCTGAGACCCATTATTTTATTGCGCCGGTTGGAAACCACCACACTGCATGACACAAGCAGGTTTTAATTAGTCTGAAAACTTTTAATTGGGAAACAAAAGGAGATATCTTATATTATTATCGCAACCTTTAATTGCCTGGCTCAAGAGACCATTAATTATCTTGATCAGGAGATGACACACCTTTCTGAACTAAGACACTCATATTTACGGCACCTTTTGCAGAATACTGCACCTGTTGACTTTCTTCCAGCCTTTCATTAAGGAACTGCTGTGATAGGAATTAACTACAGTAATTCCATTACAAAACCTGCTGTCCAGTGGAATTTTTCTGGAAGATTAGATTTCTGAAAGGGAAAAAGGCCATTTAAGCTAAGCATTTCCTCAAGGCCCAAAGTAAATAACCGACAAAGAAGGTCAGAATGAATTTAGAACTCTTAAAGGTCTGCTGTGCACTTGCATGCGGCGTGCAAAAAATAAACAGAGCAGCTTTCCAGTACAGTGATTTTTATTGTTTAAAATGTTTCAGTTTAGGGAGAGATGAGAAACACAGGACAGAATCTGATCAAAATGATTTTACTTAGAGGAAGAGCAGCATTTTAAGCAGACATTTCAAGGTTGAAGTGATGCTGGTAGCAGTCACTTGGGATTAGCACCAGTGGAAAACACTTGTTAAACCATCGGGGCATAGAGAGAAATCCAGTGAGCTAGGGTTCTGTTCATGCCACAGTACCTCCATGGTGCCCAGGAGCGGTACAGAGCACAGGGGCTGGGCAGGCATTCCGGTTTTTTATTAACTTTGCAGGGTACTTTGTAGTGCCCAGCATCTGTCAGCAGTGGGTGAGCTCATCGCCTGCCTTTCGTGGTTTCAGGAGTCAGTCTTTTTCAGTAGGTCTGTAATTGAGTCTGCATTGAGTAAAAGCATTGGGAGACTTCTAACCTCAATTCGTGTCGTCTTACTGAAGTCAGATGGAGATTACTGTACTGTGTTAGTATAGTGCCTATTGGTTTTTCCTGGAGGTCACCAGGATCTGCTCTGTTCCTGTGCAAGGAAATTAAAATATTCCCTGGGACCCTTCTGTACCACAGGCTAACCAGATGCTGTGGTTATTTTATAAACATAACCAGGTGACCTCATTTTTTAACCAGGAGCAGGTGGACGAGCAGTGGCTAGAGCTTTGATCCCATGCAAGCCTCCTTCCCTGCCAAGCCTCAGCTAATACAGCTCCCTGGGAGACTGTATCACACCCCTGCTACTAGGGCCGGAATAAGGAGGAAGGAAAGGGTTCTGCCTGAGCCCTGGTGCCCTCTGGGTGATTCACAGGGAGATGCTCTGACATGGAGCTAAGAACACAATTTCGGTTGTTGTGACTTTCTGCCTTCAGAAGCTGCTCTACACACCCAGAGAGGTAAAGCTGATTCAAGCAAGCTGAGCATATGCTGTGTCCCAGACAAGAGTGCACACATAAATGCCTAGCAAGAACTCACAGCAGTGGATTCCACTTTGTGTGTGCTCTGTCTAACCAAACAAGTGAGGAAACAAAGTTTTACCATGCTCCTTCATCTGAGGAAGTCTTCCCACAACTACACAAGTCATTACGCTGCATCCGCAGTAGCTGCAGTCATTGGAAGCAAAGTGGTTATCAGCAATGCTGGAATGTCATCTACAGCAGCGCTTCTGCAAATTAAGAGTCTGATGCCGCATACTGATTGAGTGCTGCAAACTGCTTCCCCCTTCACTGTCCTTTATTTCTTCTTCTCTCAAGTTGCTGTCAGTAGTAATCCCTCTTCTAATATACTGAGATGGGGAAAATCTCTCTTCAGGGTTTTTCTGGCTGTTTGTTTGCTTTTCAATTAATCTCAGCTAGGGCTGTGTTCAGTTGGTGACATTGGTTTGCTATTCACATGTGCAAAATCGTAGACGTGACAAGTCCTGTGTGCAAAGCGCGCTGGGGATAAGGTGCAGACCAAAAGGCATCTTGTTCGGGAGTGCCGGACATTTGGGCTTGACACCAGCTCCAACAATCTACATGCAGCTGTGTTATTGGATGCTACTTTTAAAGGGCTGTCCACCTCATGGAAAAAAATGCTGTTCCGTGGACAATGCTAGCAGTTCGAAAAGTAATTTCCAGCTGATGGCACCTAACAAAGGTGGCACGCACGGCCCGAAGACTGAACAGAATGCTCCTGTTGCACTGGCATGTATGGGGCTACATACACGTTATGTGAGGAAGACTTAGAGTGTGAATTTAACTTAATAAGCTGGGTGTACAGCATAAATACATTTTTTATTATTTTGATCTGTTAAATGCAGTCTGCCTTCCCACCTGGGAGATGAGCCGAATGAGCAAAGCCAGTCCGAATGCCGTAAACTTCTTGGGAATTCCTATCTCTTTGAAAACAGCGGCAGCTTCACATCTCCTGGTCCAGGAATATCCCAATTCATTTCGTTGTACTGGAAGTATGGCTGTTATTTCAGGATTCAGTTAAATACTGGAGTCCTGCAGAAATTTCTCCTGAAACCAAATAAATGGAAGAAAATGTTACTTTATTTATAATAAGCCTAATAATAAGTTTTTAATAATAAGTATATTTCTCAGCACTTCTATTTAATTTGGCTCATCTAACTGTTAGCTTTATTAAGTGCCTTTTAAATGTTTAATTTGAGGGTGGTGCGAATAAGAACAGCATGCGATGAGGACATCTGCGTGAATGGATTCACTGATGCTGTACGCGTCCGTGCTGCAGGAGGAAACGTCCAGCACCCAGCCCTGCACTAACAGTGGGGAATCGCATGCTGAACCACTGCTAATGCTAACGTGTTAACCGTAATCACTAAAGCAAACTCAGCTCCAAATCTTGACATCTTCAAGATGGCCAAATAAATAAATAAATAAATAAAAGGCATGCAAAGATGCAGGGGTCGGTCACGGAGTTCAGCTGGGTGACTGACACCGTCTTGTCTTCTCCCCCATCGCCGCTCTTGCTACTGCTGGAGAACTGAAGGCAGAGTTAGGCAGTTAGAGGAAACCACAATCATACGTGGACGTCTTAGGCCTGAAGAAAATTACGGCTAAAGATCAAAAGCTTTGAACGCTCCGTGTTTGTTTCCTGAGTTTTGTTTTGTTTTGCGTTTGGTGTTGTTCGGTTGTGGTTTGTTTTTTGTTTGTTTCTTTGTTTTTAATATGTTAAAAACTTTGGCTTGGAAGGAGATTTTCCCTGTACTTCTGTGGATCAGGAATTGCAAATATTACCTAAATCTCTTCTCAATATGTGTTTTTTTTCTTTTTTTCCCTTTGTAAGCAATTCTGCTGGTTGCTGCAGATACATTATGGATACAGGAATGACCATTGTAAATCACTGGTGAGAGAGGAGGACAGATAAGGAAGCAGACGCTCTCTTAGCTGTAGTGGAGAGTAGTTCAGTGTTAGAAGCACCTTGCTTAAAAAGGTCCTCGTGTCCTACTTGCACCTGCCTAGAGCTAGCTGCTTCTTGCCCAAAGACCAGTGAAGCAACGGAAACATTCTTCCAGTAGTTTCTGGCCCAAAATTAGATGGGGGACCTGGATTTTCAGGGTACCAACACTAAATAATGAAAAATTATACGTTCCGTGATTTTCTTCAGGTTTAGAGTTCAGATGCCTATTCTGAAGTGCTGAGATACAAGAAAGGACACAAGCAAAGGTACTGTAAGTGCCCACCTGAATCTAAGAGCTTTACGAGGTCCAGGGAAAATGTCAAGGACTCGTGAAAAACCACTGGGAGAAGGTGACGGACTCCTGGCTGTACAAAGCTGTAGCCATGGCATAAGCACTTGCAACCAGAAGAGAAAACAAAAGGGCTTTCAGTACCTTTTTTTTTTTCTTTTAAATGCTCTTTTTGCCATTAGCAATGGTTACCGATTATTTGATTATTGTCGTGTGCTTTTCAGGAAAGCCAAAACTCGTTGATAGGAAATGAAAGGCTTCTGAGAAATCCTTAAAAAAACGTTGACTGTACTAATGCTAAATTATACGTTGGATATGTAGGCACTGAGGCTTGGGAAGTTGATAAAATTCCTGCAGTGAGCTTCATAAAGAATTGTGAAAGGTGAAAAGAAGACCTGTAAGTAACAGGCAAATCTGGTTCAATATAAAATATAGGCTTCACCATTTTTAATCATTTAATGCCCAGCTGTGATTTACCACTGCTAATGGCTGCAAGTGGACAGCAGATTTCAAGCATCTTTACTGCCAGGAGAGACCCAGTGAAGACCCTAAGCCAGTGAAGATGGTGGGGTTGCTATGGTTGTGCCTAAATCAGATGTTAAAATGGATTTTAAGTGAACATTCTCAAAGGAGGGACTCTAATAACAGAAAGACGGAAGGGAAGCAATCTGTTTTCTCTCTGGTTTTGATTAATAACATAAAGCCCAAAGGCAAAAAGAAATTATTTGGGACACTCAGCCATTTTGATGCATTCTGTTGAGTGTCTTCGCACCTAATCAGAGAATGAAATAATTTGGTTTGGATTATTAGGTGATTACTTTGTGCTCTGGCTGGTAGCAAAACTCACTTATTTCCCGTGTTAGCACTGGAATATCCCTCCGTTGGGTTTATCACTTGCTTTTCTCATTCCAAAAGATGGGTTTTGTAGTTATCCTGACACACTGGGACACTGACAAGCAACGTCAAATCTCATGATAGCACATAATGACTCTCATTTTCAAACAAGAAAGAGAAATGGGTGTTATTGCAAAATGTTGTTAGATTTTGTATTAAATCTTGCACAGTAACAGTATAATTACAGTGTGTCATCTCTGGCTCAGTAATTTGACAATTCAGTTCTTGGGGGGGGAGGGGGCAGATGGCCTATAACATACCATTTTTTTATAATTAGTTTATTCTCTGCAAACTCAGTATGTAATTACTCCCTCATTCATTACTAGTTTCTTTGAAATCTTCGTTTTCAAGAACTAATAAATCCTCCAATACAAGTGAAGCTTAAATCTCTCTTTGTACTATTCTCCATCCCCTCTGAGGAATGTACCCTTTTAATACCGAACACCCTGGTTATTTCACACTCCAGATTACTTTTAAATACATCCTCAGCATCACCCTCTGTATAACACTTGGCTACCCTTCTTTTTGATTCCTCTTTCTCTCAAAGAATAATCAACTTAGTCCCGAGAAACGTGCAATATTAAGATGAGATTTTACAGCTAGGATGCTGAGATGCGTACATAAACAGCATCTAGAATGTGAGAGATGCAGCGAGATGTGTGTACAGGCCACATCCCCGTGTATGATGTGTGAGGGCTGCAGATCACAGCGCCAGAGCAGCAGGTGTCTGCGTAAGTCAAAGCAGTCATGTGAATTTCTTTGTTCACCTTTGAATCCCTGCCCTAGTACTTAGTTTTGCTTTAAATTGTCCTAAGTAGTGACATAATCTTCTGACAATAAGGTTTATTTCCAAATCTTGAGCTTCCTATGTGGTTGGAGGTGCTTCACACCATCACAGCCATTTGAGCCCAGCTTAAAACTGCCGCGGGCTTTGCTCCCCAGGAGCTCCCCTTGTTGTGGCCCTTATCTGGGCACTGCCTGCGGCCTCATGCTGCTGCTCCAAAGTGCTTCCCATACCGAAAGCACAGACTCAGATTTTCAGTCTGCCCTTAAATAAAATGACCCATGCTTAAGGACCAAACAAGCAGACTACAGCGGAATTCTCTCTGTTTCTCTCCCTCCTTCTTTTAGGTACGGTTGTCTTCTGCCTACGTTCAGAGTAATACTGTTATCTTAGATGTAACCCGTATCATGGAGGCTGAGATTTTCAAAGCAGCTTAAAGGATTTAGAGACATTTTCCTTTCAAATTAAGAATCTTTCTTTCAAAATCCCTTTGAGCAGTACGTCTGTGTTTTTGGTAGTTGTTCTTTAACCGGCGCTTCACTTCAGTTGCTTAGAAGTTCTTTGTGCTGCTGCTTAATGTTTCCCAAAGGGTGGAGAGAGGAGGAGTGAGGGAAGGGGAGTGCTATGCATTGCATTCACTCTTTGTAGTCTCTCACTGGCTGAGCAGCACTGCTCAAAAGTGCTTTAAAACCCTCCCAGCCCCATGCAAAGCTGACTTCAGGTGTTCTCTCTCACCAAAGCACATGGGAAAGTGAAAAAAGTTCCCAAGATTTAGGGTAGCAGCTTCAGCTCCTGCTGACTAATTTGGTTACTGTCATTATCAGCTGTTTTTCTGCCTCTTTCTTAATCCCCTTCCTGCCTGAAACGGGATCCTAATTCACGCCACACTGCTCCACGGTGCTCCTGGCTGCATTGCACCTGCTGCTGGTGATGTGCCAGGGCACAGGAAGCCAACTGCAGCGGCGAGGAAGGTGAGACTGCGCCCGGGGCTGCCAACAGGGCAGCTTCAGCTCGGCCGCCCCTGAGAAGCCCGAGTCAGTGCCGGGCCTGCTTGGTGCCGGGGAGCAGCGCTCACCTGCGCGGGGACAGGACCCTGCTTACGTGTGCTGGAGCAGTTTGAGTGCTTAAGGAAAACAGAAAAAAGACGCAGACCTATTGCTCAGTTTGGTCCTTTCCAACCAATGTGTTTTCTACCCTCTCTTGTAGTCTGAGGCAGAAGTGAGGCATTGCACATTGCCACCTGTGCCTTGCTTTCTGCTCTGCCTCTACAGTGCAAGGTCCAGAAAATAGAGAAATTTGGGGGAATTATCCTTTACACCATAGCTGATGTCTGTACGGGGAATTTGTTGCAAGCGTTACGATCGGTAGTTGACTGGTGCTGAGCAGCCTGCCATTCCAGATCCAGAATTATTTTTTAGGTCAGAGTAGCCTTACTAGATTATGTCAGTGGCCTGATTCAGAAATAATGTCTGTGGCACCAGCCCATACTAGCAGCCTAAAGAGACACTGTAGAAACCATTTTGGAAAAAACCTCAGCACAAAAGAAAGCATTTTATGTTTTCTAGAAATTGTTTGTGCTATAGAGCTTGAGGCATGAAGCATCCCAAAGTAGCTGAGATTTTTTTTCTTTTCTGATTTTGCCTGTTTTTGTAAGCATGACTGTTTCCATTCCATATATCTTTTATCGTTAATTATTTAAGTGTACAATCCTTTTTAAGATGCCTTTGCTTTTAATATTAATGAATGCTGCTGCAGTGGGTGCCTGCAACTAGCTGAAATTGTAGTTTGAATGATTTTGTCTCTTTTAGTTGCAGAGGTTGGTTTTAGTTGCACAAGGCGCGCACCAGAATCGACACACTTACGGGTGATGATGTGCCAGGACAGCCCACCCTTGGCAGACACGCTGGGAAACACCACTATGAAAATAAGAACAGGAATTTAACGTAGCTGGGGGGAGGAAGGGGGAATCCAGAAGGTAAAACTGCCTGGAAGAAGCCTGCCCCAAACTGATGATGCTGAATGGTTAGACAGCCATCGGCCAGGTTAACGAGTTACACCTCCCTTCCACACCCCCTAAACAATGGGGTGGGGGTTGATGAGCCACGGAGCACGAAGAAACACTTGAGTGCTTCTTCCAGAGCACCACCACCCAAAAACCTCCCCCCGCGTGTTTCCCTTCTGTGATGCACAGGGAGTCCCTGCAGCCGTCTGCAGTCCTGCAGGCTCGGTGTGTCAGGCGGGCAGTGGGTGTCCAGCAGAAGAGGCAGCGTGAGCTCCCTGTGAGACGAGCTCTCAGATCCTGGTGGATCTCAAGTAACTCTTCAAGAGCTGCTGTTCTCACTCTGCTTCTGGTAAAGGAGATAAGAAAGGCACCAAGTGAATGATCAGGCAGCGTATTTGGAGCAGGTGAAACTGTTTTAAATAGGCCTAAATGAGGTAAGAGCCTCAATAGTATTGCTGCTTACCTTTTGTTGGGCTCAAAGTCCCCTGCCTTAACAGGGCTTGGCTCCCCTGGCTGTGACATCCCAGATGTTCCTCTGAGCTTTTCTGGGGCGTCTGTGCTGAACCTCTGCAGCCAGCCTAAGCAGTCAGCAGTCAGCTCCAGAGAGGAGTTTGCCCCCAGAGGTAATTCAACCACTCCTGCTGCAATTGAAAATGATGTACCTTTCTGTTTGGTGTCCTGTTTAGCAAGTACCTGCTGCCCTAAGTGTGTGCTGGCTGTAATTGTATCCAGGAGCTTTATTGTTATTACGAGCACATTATAAACCTGCATTAAACCATCTTTTTTTTTTTTTTTTTTTTTTTTTGCTTTAACATTTTGGTTTCAGACCATTTCCCCCATATTGTAAACATGCAGTTCCACGAGCAGTGTAACTAATGAAGCCTGCTTTTCAGTAGATTCCTGTCTCAGGGGTCGGATTCCCTGGTGTCCAGGATGATGTAAGCTCCTTCTCAGGCTTTTAGTGCGCTGCGGGTCGGCCTCTCTCCCTGCCCACCCTCTACTCCTTCCCTTTGCGCGTGCCCTCGTTTATGTCAGTGCCGTACCGTGTAGTAGTTGTCCCGTCAGTGAGGTCTCTCTCTCCGGTGAGGTTAGCTGTTTGCAGATCTAACACAACTAGATTTGGCAGCTACACGTCTCTGAAATACGGATCAGATGGGTCAGTAGGCTCAGAAGGTATTAGGAACAGGTGAACATGCACAATATAAGAAGCCAGAATGAAACTGCGACTTCATTCCGTTCTTTTTTTCTCTTCCTTAGTTCCGAATCTGTTCCACATAGCAGATCTTTGCCTCCCCAGCCAAGGTTTGGCCATGTCTCACATGCGGCAGTCTACGTGCTAACAGCACACTACTGCAGTTGCAGGGGAAGCTGTAGCAGCCTTGGACCTTCCTGAACATTGTATTCAATTATTTATTGGTAAGATCCCCGTGGCAGTTAATTGTCTTCAGTGTGTGGCTTCTTCAGTGCCTGAAACCTAGTGTCGGATATTAGGAATAGGCTTTCTCTGTTACTAAGCTGCACGTAGGAATAGGGTTCTCTTCAGTTATTTTTTTCTTTCAAGATGTTGAAGCTTTCTAAAAAGCTGCCAAGTTCATTACTAGTGTTTGTTTTAAAAGCCTTATGAAACACAGGCAGCTTCGTAAGTTCCTTGCAAATTAGTTGTATTACTGGAAAGTTAGCTTTTCGAGTTTCTTCCACTATTTTCAGGAAGGAAAAGCTGAAAATCAAACAGGGATTTCTGTGCTCACTTGTTCCCTGCGCTTTGAACATTTACTACTAACCGTGATCAGTAGTGATGCCGTGGATTCAGTGAAATTTATTTCAGCAAATATCTTACAAAATACCATTTATTATTAAATGGAATTTGTTTCTTCCTGTTCAAAGTTCAGCAGATTCCCATCGGATCCTGTGTGAAAAAGGAGAAAGTGATTTGAAGTGTGGGAACCTCTACTAGCAGGAAATTATGGAGAACCTACCTATAAAGCAAGCTTCTTCCTAATTGATTCCCATTAGCACCCGATCCAAAGCTTACAGAAGTCAATGCAAAGTCTTGCATTAATCTGTGTGGGCTCTCTGCCCACAGTCCACTCATAGGCTTTTTGTAAGCGGTCTTATTTATTCTTGCAGGTGTTCTAGTCCACAGAAATGTTCAATCTGTTCCCGAAGCCTGTTGAGCTAAGTTATATCTTCCTGGTCCTTACATTGCTTAAACAACAGCGTTACAGAACATCTCTATGTTGTCTTTGATCGCTAACATTGAACTGACAGCCTCTTGGCAATAATCACCCTCATGAGGTTTCTGATACTTTTAGCCTATTACCTGGATGGAAAAAACTGCAGTTTGCTTTCTTGTCCATCCCTGCAAGAATTTAGCTGTATAGCATTTCATCCAAATCTTGGAGGAAATTCTGCTGGAATTTAGCACAGGTGTCTGCAAGGAGTTTTGATTTGCCTGTGTCAGTTTTTTTCAACTTACTCAGACCTAACTAAAATAAATACTGCTTTTTGATCTTCTCAATAAACCTTGACATCATATCTGCCGTTCCTAGATGATGAGACAAGCCCAAACATGGGGCAGAAGTATATCTGAAAATGCTACATAATTTCCAGTCTTTCATTAGCAAAATATCTGTATGCATGCAACCTTTACAGGGATGCTAAATTAGCACTGATGTCTCAGTAAACTCCTCTAAAGGGAAGGTCTGCTGTCATCCCTGATTCATGTAAAGTGAACTCTATGAGCTTTGCAACACCATTTACTCTACCGTATTGATTAACAAATTCTCAAACAACAGGAATACTCTTGGAAACAGAACCCTGACAAAGAATTGGATTTGGGGGATTCCTTGCAGCATGTATCTGTACCCAGACATCAGATCCACAGGCGGTATTTACAGCACTTCCTGGAGTAAGAAGCAGTACTGAAACCCAGAGAAGTCTTCATGCCGTTCCTTTGTCAACAGATTGCTGCATTGGTGTACAGCACCTGAAAGTTCGTCAAATGCCTTGTAGTAATAAAATGGTGGGGAAAATACACCGGAAATATAATATTGTCCTGGTTTCAGCTAGGAGAGAGTAATTTTTCCTCCTGGTAGCTGGTAGGGTGCTGGGTTTGGGATTTAGGATGAGAAGAATGCTGATACCACCCTGATGTTTTAGTTGTTGCAGAGCAGTGCTTACACCAAGCCAAGGACTTTTCAGCTCCTCGCTGCGTCCTGCCAGCGGGCAGGCTGGGGGTGCAGCAGGAGCTGGGAGGGGACAGACCCAGGACAGCTGACCCCACCTGGCCAAAGGGGTATTCCGTACCATCTGGGGTCATGCTGAACAATTAATGTGGGGGGGCTGGGGTGGGGGGACCGGATGCTGGGGGATGGGCTGGGCATCGGTCAGGGGGTGGTGAGCAATTGCATTGTGCATCACTCATTTGTATGCAATGATTCCCGAGAGTGGCCTTGCACTGGCATCAGCCAGCTCCCTCCGCACTCATGGAGGAATCCCATCAGGGTTCCTGGGCTTCTCTCTCTTGGTTTTCTCAAGGCTTGCCCGACCCCATGGATGGGGTTTCTGTGGCAAGGTTGAGGTAGCGGGCTGGGGGGATGCAGAGGGGGGCTCTGTGAGAAGAGACCGGGGGCTGCCTCTTCTCACAGCAAGCCCCCATCAGCTGCCTGGGCCTCCTCCTGCAGACCCCTGAGCCCGAGGCCTCAGCTGTCGTGTGACGGGCTGGTGCAACAGCCCCAAGGCAGCCGGGCTCCCTCCGCTGCTCTCCCTGAGGGCGGCGTGCAGCAGAGATGCCCCCTGCGCAGTCTCCAGGACTGCATGGGGGTGCAGTGAGGGACGGGGAAGGAGGCCTCAAACACCACTGGAAGGTCACAGTTCTTTAGTGGCGGCCCGGAGACGAACGCAGGCCGGCTGCGCTACGCCGTCTGCACTTCCTCCAGCTGCAGGACACCCATCTTGGCGGCTCCATCGTCTGCCTGCTGTCGGGGTGCTGAGCCATGGGCAAGGAGCTGGGCCCAGCCTGAGGCTCCGTGTCATGCCAGGGCCTCCAGGAACGGTGTGAGTGGTCATTCCTCACGGGTCTCCCAGGCCTGGCCTCATGGTGAGGCCTTGCCAGCCTTTCTGGAGGTGGCCTCACCTGCCTTGGCTGGATGTCACCTTCTGGAGAGTCCACGTCCATGGGCAGGACATCGTTCTCTGCAGGTGGCACCTGCACAGGCTGCACCCGCTGTTTCAGCCTGGCCCTGTTCATGTCCTGGCCGTTGCCCTTTGAGGGTGGCACGTTGCCTGTCATCCACAATTTCTTCTCAGGGTCCCTGTGTGTGGGTTGGCCGTGGTCTTGCACAGGTGCCGCCGGGATGGTCCTCCCCCATTTTTTTGATGGATTGCAGTTTGTGGGCTGGACGTTGTCCCGTGTTGGTGGCACCTTGCTGGTCCTCACCCATTTTTTGCTGGGGTCCCTGTTCACAAGCTGGCTGTTTTGCTGCGATGGTGGCACCTTGCTGGTGTGCACCCGTTTTTGCGGTTGGCCGCTGTCACTGGGCTGGCTGTGTTCTCCTGCAGGTGGCACCACAGTGATCCGCACCCTTTGATTTGGCGGGATGGTGAGCAAACGGCTGTGCAGTGTTTAGCTGCCGGCTGGGTTAAACCACAACAAATATAAAAATATAAAATATATGAAAATATACAGGTCATCCATTTCTAAACAAATACAGAAGGGAATGCAGTATATTCTATAAGGATCCTTTTTTAAAGTAAAACAAAAAGTATTCCAAGGCTATATTCTCTAAAATACATTTCAGGAGTTTGAGAAGTAGTGCAGTTTGAAAAAGGAGGAAAGCCAAGACTGATGGTCAGCTGGGATGACCTGGCTGAAGCAAAGGCGACTGCCCTGATGAGCCCTGGATCTTAGGCCATTGTTGTTATTAGCCGCCTTTTAGTTTTTAAAAAGGGAAGAGTCTTCTGTACCGTGTGCTTGCCCCTCTGCTCTGCTCACCGTGTGCCTAGGCAAGAAGTCACATCGCCTCCATTCCTAATGTTCTTGCTAAGGGCTTGACTTTCTGTCTTCCAGCTTAGAGGGCTGTTTGTTCCCCTGGCCCGACAGCGGCGTCGGGTTCCTTACAGCCAGTGCTCTACAAAAGCTGCCATTGAGCAGAGCAGGCAGCATACTGAGCCGTGGAGCTGCTTGCTTCTGAAGAGCTGGACTTCATCCATAATTCCTGGTTGCCTTTTCCTCCATGTCTTTGTCTGCCAGTGCAATCAAGAAGGCGAAACCACCCTGCATCTCCAGCAGCAAAAAGCAGAAGGTGACGTTGGCCAATTATTTGCACTGCCCAAAGGAAACTGGGCAAGTCAGCTTCGAAACACGCAGATTTTGCTTCCCAGCACCAGGAAGGTTTCTTTCTTTTGTCTCAAAAGGCTTTCGCCTCAAAAGGCTTTGGCGAATCAATTCTTTTGCATGGGAAAATAGATTACAAACATGCCACCAGGTACGCTGTGCACGGGATAGACAGATGGAGACAGTAGTATCTGTCTGCTACAGGGAATTGTCAGAGGGGCACAACTCATCGCACTGGTTCTTAAGAGGGCTTAATTTGCTGCTGGTAAATAATCTATTTTTTATTACTTCACATCCCCAGATTGTCAACATTCTCCGCTTCTTGCCACAGCTAATTAGACAGGCAAAAGCCTTATAGCCTAAAGAACAAGTCTGAGCTAAGCACCTGCCAAAATATCTGCCTTTTTTTTTAAGAATTGTAATGTCAAAGAGTGAAGGAGCTGCAGATCACTTTTAAACGCTCTGAGCGTCAATAAGATGATTAGACCCATGAGGCAAATGTTCAGCATTTCTCTTAGACTCACCACTGAGAGAAGGCGAGATAAAACTCTGATAGATAAAAACTACTGTGCAACAGTACCAAAGCTAATTATTCTGCTGAACTCTTGGAGAAATCTTGCAGGGATGTGTTGACATCGTGCTCTATGTGGCCACTTCTGTTCGGGAAAGCAATATTTAATTGCATATTTGAACGAAGTCTCTTTGTGGAAAATAGAGCTTTCAGAATAGAATTTGAACCAAAACTAGGGGTGACCTCGCTGTTAGCCAGGCATGGCAGATTTGGCAGGGAGCAGGAGCTTTTTTCTTTTTTCGTGGTGTTCTTTATTTGTTTTCCCTATAAGTTACTTAAAGAATAAATAAAACAAAATAAAATAAAATAAAACAAAATGAAAAAGCCCTGTTCACAAACAATGAGCGTAGGAGTTTATTCAAAGAGCCGAGGACATAAAGAACCGAATAATGCCCTTTTTCAGGCATGCTGTGGTGAAGGCATACAGAGGCACATAGCACCAGCAAAGGTGGTGTGCAGTCTCTGCATATCCTCGAGGGACAGACTATCAGCGTTAAGGTTTCTAGTTCTCCCTGCCCCACGTTCTCGGTGTGCCTGCACAAGGCTAGACTTCATGCAGCGCAGCCACTGCGGCTCACACTGCCTGCAGCACTTGGTGGTTTTCCCCACTGAGGGAATGGCTTGATCCTGGAGAGCAGGGGAAGCTGTAGGGTATCGATGTGTATGTGACCAAGCTGGATGGGGCCCTGGGCAGCCTGACCTAGCAGGAGGCATCCCTGCCCATGGCAGGGCTTGGAGCTTTAAGGTCCCTTTCAACCCAAGCCATTCTGTGATTTTTAAAAGACGTGAGTTATACAGAACTCAAATATTTGGAGGAAGAGATGATGAGAGATCATGGAGAGTAACAATGGCTACCAGCTCCTCCAGAGCTGGATGGTAATTCAGCTTAGTGGGACTGTCACTACTTAAATACAGTGGTGCAATGAAGATAGCAACGACTCTTGATTTTCCATGATTATGAGCTCCAGCACCTATCTGTGCCTTTGGAAATACTCCCAGAAATTGCTGACTTATGATTTCTCATCAAGGATCCTGCTGTTTCAGCGAAAGTGAATAACTCGCTTTTCCCTTACTTTTAATGTAAGAACTTTTGTGAGTTTCATGGTTCTGATATTGCGGAGGTGGAGATGGAACAGACCCCAAGCAAGGGAAGGCAAGATGCGTCATGTACCCACACTGAAGTGTAAGCATTCAGCAGCTAATGCCATATATTGTTTGATGACCTTGATGTTGCTGGAAAAAAGAATGTAGGACTGAAAATAGTAAGGCCAAAAATTGGCAGACTGTGTGGTTTCTTTTCCTGATCGAATACAAGGTGATAGTTTTTTCTTGATTCCATTTATAGCCATAGTCTTGTTTTATATTGATTTCCTGTTATTAAAAAAATAAAATAAATCAGCTTCATATAATGTAGGGATATGAGAGAACCCACACCACTCTTTGAATGGCTTTCCAGGTAGTGACATTTAAGATAGCTCTTTGTTACTACCCTCAGTGCAGAAAATGTCCTCTGTGCTGTGCAGCTTCAAAAATTTCTACCCACGGAGATCTCGTGTATTCTGAAGTTAGCAACACCTTCAGAAATGGTTTAAACCTCGCTGATACCAGTTAGAGGTCAGTTAGCAGTGTGATAGCTGGGTCAGCTCTACCTTCAGACTAACCTTTCCAAAACAAGCAGATCAGTTCTCCGAGCAAGCTGAGCTGAATGTTGACATCAGTGCTAACGATGAGAGGGAAAAAAAATGTAAGAGCAATATGCACGTGTTTAGGAAAAAAAAAAAAAAAAAAAAAAAAAAAAAAAAAAAAGCCTGATGGTCAAGCAGAGCAGAAGAGCAGTCAGCTCTTCTGTCTTCATTCTAAAATCTTGTCACAGCTTCCATTTGTTGACTGCAACAGCTCATAGAGTCAAGAACAGCAGAAACTGAGGCAAAGATCCAAGAAAAGGAAAGAAGTCTTATCAGGTTAATCAGAAATAAATGACTACTCACATTAAGTCTTGCTGCAATCAAAGAAGAAATGAAGAAATCCAAAGGCAAAAACCATAGTATATTTTTAAGTTAAAAGAGATCATTTCAGTGCTTTTAGGGCAGCACATACTAGAAGGAAAATAGGTGGTGGGGTAAGAGCAAGAGAGGAGAAAAAACAAAAAAAGATATCAGTGCTTTCTGGTATTGTTAAATATTAGGATGAAATGTTGTACTTTGAGGATTTAAACTGGGGAGAGCCTTTTGAAATCCCAAGCTCAATCTCACTGCAAGACCACCACACTGCTCACAGAGGATTCACATCGAGTTTATGGTTCCGTCATCCAGCCCATGTATGGGGAAGGATTTCTGACCACGTGTGTGTACAGACGCCGTTTTATGGTAAGTCTGTTCTTCAGCCACTGTGGAAGAGTATTTGATGCAACATGCAACTCCACTACCAGTAGGCATTACAGGCTGCCCAACCAGCTTGTTCATAAACAAACTGCTGTTCGACCAGGAGATCTACAAGACACTAAATTTGATAAGTCTCAGTGTCAGCCAGTTCTTCAAAGAAACACTTCAAGTTCTTCAAGTTTAGGAAGTGGCTAAACAGCCTTAAAGTCATTGCCAGTTTAGAAGCAGACCCTTTAGCCACCAGCAGCAGAACAACCAACAAGGTGTTTCAGTGCGTTCCAGCTAAAGGCAGGCTGATCTGTCAACGAGTGGGGTGAAGTGGTCCTACAGAAAAGGAATTGTGTAGCATAAACCAAATCATCTGGAATGCTTTTCTCATGCAGCTTTTAACAACAGGACAGATTTAATAAGGGGATTGCGTTAGAAGTATTTTAGAAATGAAAGAGCGGAGGTATTGTCTTTTAATGCCTGTTGGAACTGAACTCAACGTGCAGGTTTGGGCAAAATATTTTTTGTTAAAAAATGCTGATGATAGTAATGGGTAAGTGGGTAATGTCTGTCGCAACCCACAGCCTTGTCCATCCTATTTTCTCTCTCCATCCTGCTGAGGAGGGGAGAAAGAGAGTGCATTTGGCAGCCTGGCAAGGTTAACACAGAACGCTTGGGCAACTGCACGGTCATGACCGAGAAAAAGCCAAAACACTGAAATTGTTCTTTAATTTTCCTTGGCTTAAGGGGGAATGACATTTAATGCTTTTATTTATTTGTTACTTCCCCAAAGTTTTCTGTGTTCCCCTTTCCAGGCACAAGGAAATGAGTGATAGCCAATGAATTCTTGCCATAATTCCTTTCTAATTGGTGCATTTTGTAATATTTTCACTCCTAGGCCAAAATGACAGAAAGTGGTGGAGCTCTACAGCCATGGTCTGGTTGTGCGTGTTGAAATTTATACTTCCTGTGAGATGAAGATCTTCCATGAGGATTCCTGAAGCAATGAAGGTAGGCAGTGGATAGACTAAACTAAAATTAGACACTGTATCATATGCCATAGCAGAAAAAGGAAATGATAAAAAAAGAAAAAGGTATTGTGGTCACTCTCAGCTGGCATTTTTTTTACCTATGTTTGTAAAGGTTTCACTAATGTCTTCATTCAAGACAAGGTCTGCTTGAGGTCAGGACAGCACTGAGCCAGTCACTCGGTTGTGCACCGGTGTCTGCCTTTCCTCTGAGGAGTACCTTATCCACACGCATGGTTGCAGCAGAGGGTAGGAAAGGAATTTGGTAGGCAGTGAGGTGAGAAGCTGAGGTGCTCTTGCTCACTCTTTTTCACACCCTTCTGTAGGTAGGTGGTCTCTCGTCCTTCCTGGTGCCTTTCCCATAGACTGCTACTTGATGCTCTGTGAAATAGCGTTTTTTTTTTTTTTTCCTTAAGCATTTCACACATGCAGTGAAAGTTTGTAAGACTGATCGTGGCTGGTTGTGTGATGGACAACGTGCCACACGGCTTCCCCACGGATACTCGTGTTTTGGCAGCCAAGCTGCAGTGCTCCCAGGGCGCTTGGATAAAGAGCTCAGCTGTGGGGCTCTGTTCAGATTATGTGCAGGGAGCCAAAGCAACAGTTCACACAGGAGTCTCTGATGCACTTCCACCTTTCCTGGCAGTCAGGTTAAGCCATCTCAGAAATCCCAGCATTGGCAGGGCAATGGCTTGGTTTTCTGTTTCCCCTAGCCTGGAAATGTGTTCCCTGTCTGCCAAGACTTGAGCAAAATGCATCCATAATCCATTGCTCCCATTTATGGGAGCTAAGCTTGCTTTGCTTGAATTTAAATAAAGGTATTTGCACATCCCTGGTGATTTTTTCCACCTGTATTTTTCTCTGTAATAGACTGTCTCTGTACTAGCAGTGACTGATCAATTGTTTGGGGGTTGTTTGTTTTCAAGGCAACGCGTGGGTGATTCTCGATTCTCTCCTGTGGCAGAGCATGCTGTTATCAATATGTTACTTTCTTTTCACTGGGAATGTAGCTTTCAGCAGGCATGTAAAATAAATGGGGTCTGTTTTAATTCAAGTGATGGTTTGGAAACGTGTCTGGTAAACCAACTTCCAGAGCCCCTTCCCCCCTGGAACTGGCCAGCGTAAGACTTGCACTTGCAAGCTCTGACTTTGTGTGTCTTTTTCCAATTAACAGAAGTTAGTATTTCAAAGCATGTGCAACTGGTCAAGGCCAGGAGGCTGGGCCGAATGCTCCCTGCGATCTCAAAAGAAATGCACTTGCTTTTCAAGGGGAATAGCAAGATCAGAAAGAGGCCTGACTTGGGTCTGTCAGGTCACTAAAGCAAAATCCATGCCTCGGTGTCTGAGCACCGATGGGGCCAAGAAAGCAGTGCCCACAGAAATGGGTGAGAACAGTGTTTCCTTCAAGTTTAGCAGAAACAATGCTGATAACCTGAACAACACATCAGGTAGAGGAGAGGGCTTAGCCAAGCAGAGATGTTGCCAGCGGGGGTGCTGCTACCACCTCAGCATGGCAGTGGGGCCACAGAAGCAGTGCTGGAAAAGCAGCTTATCCTGCAGCGTCCCTGCAGTCCTTGGCAAAGTGCAGCAGAAAGCTGCGTCCTGCCACGGACCGGAGGTGGGACCTCTGGCCATGTCCTCCGTATCTGCTTTCCCCTTCCACACACAGTTTATTTGCTTTATTTAGAGACAAAGCCTAGCTCGCTCAGTCAGTGCCTTCTGACCGCGGAGCAGTTTCTGTCTCATTTAGTGACTTTAGGCAATGCTGAAGTTCAATGAGGAGGAGCAGGGACTCGGCTGGAAATGCCAGTATGCCTGCCAAACTGTCACCCGAGGTGCTTTCAGATGAGGATGTCTGCAGAAATTACACTGAGGCTTGGCACCACCAGGCAAAGCTATTCTCTTACATCTATTGCTGACTAATACAGACAGCATAGTCTGTCACCCCATTAAGAAGCAGCAGATACACTGAAAAAAGGAGTGGGATTCTTTAGGAGCAACTTTTTTTTCACCTAAAAAGAACCATCTCACATGAAGAGTCAGTCCATTGCTGCAAACTTTATTCATTTCATTTTCATTTCCTGAATTCTTTTCATTTCACTCTGAAATGGTGCTTTGCCCGCCAGTGGGTGCTGAAGGCACGGGCTGCTGCCAGTGCCCCAGGAGTACCCGTCCCACTGCACAGGCGAGCATCGCGGTGCAGCCCCTCCAGCGGGGTCTGTCCGCAGTGGAGGTGCCCCGAGGGCCGGCTGCCCCACAGCCCTTCCTGCCTGCCCCTGCCCCCTCGTCATGCAGCGCAGCGCAGGCAGGACCGGGAGCCTGGAGGCCAGTCCTAGCAGCTGCCCGCAGACAGGCCTCGCACACGAGCATCGCTCAGCGCCTGCTGGTACCAGGCTGCTGAACCAGGTCACCTTGGAAGGGGGGGCCAAGTAAGAGCCGTTGTTCACCTCCATGTTTAGAGTCTTGCAGTATCTTTTGTAGTGGGGAGTTTGTTGTTGTTAGACGTGTAAGGAGTCGGGCTTTTGCTCCTCTCTGTAAGCGCAGCTTGGGGTCTCATTGTTGAGCTGTGCTCTTTCTGCCTCACACATCATTACCGATAATAATAAGTTTTCTGAACAAGAGAAATCTTGAAGCTTTAGCATTTTTACCGTGCAAATAGAAGGATCATCATCTCAGCTGTTCATGCGGACCGAAATCCTCCTTGCTTCTGTGGCCACCTCAGTGGGACTAACACAGCCGAGAAAAAATAAGCATGAGCCTTTCCTACAGTTAAAATTTCAAGGGCATTGTCTCATCCAGTTCCAGCTTTATGTGTCTAACAGTGGGATTTTCCACACTTCCCTTAACAGATCATCCTACAAACTTCTTGCAGCTTCTTTCTGTGTAAGGTTTTCGTGACAGTTTGTATTTTCCCTTTTTTCCCCCCTTCCTATTCGACCTCATGGCCTTATGCCCAGCATTTCAGGTATTTGCTTGCATTACAGGAAACTTCTGGCAATCCCTGGCTAGCTTGTAGATTCCAGTATTGCTGTTTGTCAGCAGAATAGAATAAAGATATCTCCTTCTATAACTGTGGGTATTTTTATTTAGACACGAATATTTAGTCTTGCTTTGCTTGTGTGTTGCCATGAGCACTGCTGGCAGCAGCAGCATTAATTCCCATTGAATGCATTAACTAAAGGAAACTCCAGCTCCCGAGGCAGCATTCGTATTCTCAGTGACTAGTGACCAAACTAAAGAAGTCTGTTTAGTTACAAACTGTTACAAAATGCTGAGAACAGAGTCTTTGGAAATCTTATAAGTACATTTTAGCTGGGCTCTTAAAAATCTCTTACCGCTTCTGACAAATGCAGGAAGTGCTACAGCCAGTCTTCCTATAGAAATGAAGTTTATGGGATTACTCTGTGTGTTTCTTGTCCACTAGTAGCTTCTGAGCCCACTGACAAACTTCGACTTGGTTTGTCACAGTTGAGAAGTCCTAAAAGAAAAAGATCATTGCGTTGCTGCATGCTTCCATAAAAACAGCCAGATACAAGAGACCAGCCTCTGACCCACTAGCAGTCCTAATAACTCCTGAAATCTGCCTAGGCACGGACCTACTGATCCCGTTACATCTTCCCCAGCCTAATGAAGTTTATGACAGCTAAAATCCTGAGTATAATTTGATTGTGGGTTTTTTTGGGGGTGGGGGGGATTTTTGTTTGTTTTTTAAGTCATCGCTTTTTGAGGCACCAACAAATAAGGAGCAGGACTTCTCCATTTCTTTTGCTGGTTGAATGGATCGTCTTCATTCTGGAGTGCCAGGAGTTTGGATCCACACTGAGCTGATGAAAAGTGCTCTTTGGCACAGCTCTCAGACGTCGGTCATGCTCTTTTAAGCAGACCTCGCCTTCTACCTCTTACATTATTTTGGTTGAATTTGTGTTTCGGAATTAATTTTAAACCCAAATAGTGATTCTTTCTAGATGCTGAAATAGCCTATTGGAATTGATCCTTTCTTTCAAAAAATATGCATCCCCAAAGCTCAGATGGAAAGAGGCTTAAATAAGCCAACGATGCCATTTGGGGACTAAACTATTCTCAACATTTAAGAGGAGAAAATACCTTATGTAATAGATCCATCATCTGTGCTAGTAAAAGAAATTCACACTAGGGCATTTACAGGATTGTGGGTTTAAACTGCACTCCTTGTGCCTTTTTGTTTTTATCTTTAAATCCTTGGCAATAATGCTTATGGCACTTGAAGTGGGCCTGAAAAAGCTACAGTGAGGAAAGCCCTCTCTGGTAATTCCAGGTGCTCGGTGGTAGGTGCTAAGGTAGCAAATGGGAATCCCACCCAAAATCACTGACACACGTAGCCCACAGTGCCCATGTCCTGACTTCTCTGCAAGAGAGATGAGGGTGTAAGTATGACATTTGTCACTATTAGCATAAAAATGTGTTGATCTTAAAGCACAGGGCTTCTTTAACCAAAGTCGCCTGTAATACTTAATCAAATGTCATAAAAAATAACTGGAAATATTGCAATTTTTGTCATTCCTAATGAATCTTTCTGCACTGCGTCTCTTTGTTTATGACCACATAACATTAACTACTACCTTCATGTATTCCTAAGACTCTAGCTTTTAACCATATGAAGATACGGACTCTGTGTCTTGAAACTAAAATATGCATTTAGCTCCACTGCTGCTTACAACCCAAGTAGCAATGCTGAGCTGTGCTTGCTCTGCTGCCCAACCTGAGTGAAGCTGTAGCAGCCCCGGGATGCCAGCTGTGCCGAGAAGAAAGCGATTCTTTAGAATTCCAGCTGGAAATCATCTGAGGACAAGCACATGCGAATTTGCTTCACTTCATGCACGTCACCTGCCGTCGGCCAGTCTCAGAGGAGCTATAACTCACAGCTAAGTGTTTGCAGAGTTGAAACACAAGCGCCAGGTGTGGCCGTACCTTGTGATGGCCCTTCCCATGCCGCACGGCCCATTGCAGTGGGGCAGTGCTGTAGGGCACGGAGCTGGGGGGTCAGGGCTGAAGCAGCAGTGATCCTGCTTATCGGGGCCTCACGCCCAGAAGGAAGGCAAGGAGAACCCTTGCAACAAGTCAGTCCAGCCGGCAGAGCACCCCTTGGAGAGCAGCCTGTGAGGAGGTGCAGAAGAGGAGGGAGGCAGGTAGCAGCAACATGCCTTGCCTTTTGGTCACAACAGTAACAGTTTGAGGTTCAGTATTGCCAGGAGCTTTACTTAAGGGGTGGTTAGCAGTTAACTTTTTGCCAAGGCGCTGGTTGGAGGCTGGGGATGTTCGAGCTTCAGGGAATCTAGTGATTTCTCAGCCTTGACAAGTCCTTTTCCTTATGAACAAGACCAAGAAGAGAGATGCCTGTGGGCCAACAAATGGCAATCCTGAAATCTGGTGGGAAAACCCTCCCTGCCAAAAAAAAAAAGCTCATGAAGGTGTTGTATTATTTTTCTACTGATTTATTTTTTTTCCTATTGCAAGGAACAACCTAAAGAATCTGTGATTGCTCCTAAATCTCGAATCAATTCCGTGTAGCTCTGCTCCTCAGCCTTTTTTTCCCTCTTCTGGGCATCTTTAGAAGGACAATGAACACAGAGAACTGGAAGGAGTGGGTAATTTGTTATAGGTGACTGAAATGTGTGAGGAACATTAGATGTACTTAGTAGTCAAAGGTCAGAATTAACATTTAGGTATCTGAACACATACATTTAGAGGAAAAGGTATGTTAAACTTGAACCTCTATTAGAAATTATCACAAAATTCAAATAAAACATTTTCATATCGGGAAACAGGATTTTCTCAGCGATTTCTTGCATGCTGGCAGCTCTAGTCTCCCTATCTGTTTGAGATAATCTTCACAGAGGACCCCGTGTCTGGAAACACCAATCCAAGATAAGCATCCAAACTTGAGTCCTTTACTGAGCTGATTTTCAGACATTGTCTGAAGCTTTTTATTTTTATTCTGTGTGCAGGCTCTGAAACATTGGTGATTCACTTGGAATTAATTAATCTTGTCTCCCTCCATACTCTCATTTTCTTGATAGCTTTAATTCCTTTTTCCCTCCAAAGTGAGCATTCCCCCATAGTGTACATGAAGTAATCACTGTACCTGTCTGGCCTGTACCAACAGACTTTCAGAGCTTCATTTGGGTTGTGAGGCCATCCCTGCCCAGGACAGGCTTTCAGTGAGCAGATCCTAATGCTACAATCCCCTCACAAGCACATTGAAACCTGCTTGATTTCCATCAAAGATTGGGATTCTCAGGTCTGATTTCTTGGTTTTATTTATTTTGTTCCAGTTCAGCTTTTCAGCACATCACAAAAACATTTACAAATACCTTGAATTATGCATTTCCCACGGGATGCAGAACCTTTAGTTTAAAACCTTTGTGGTTTGTTCACACACACACATCTTATTCTGGTGCTATTTTTCCCCACATGGAGGGTGGTTGTAAAAGCTGATCTAACACAGCAGCGTGATGCAGTCAGTGGTTTGTGGGGAAAGGAGGGTCGGGGTTGCAGTGCTGGGGGTTGGCAGTGGCGGGGCTGCAATGCGATGGGAGTTCTGTGTTCCTCTGCAATAAACCATAAAGCCCACAACGTGTAACCCACCAGGAATGAATTACCGGATAATTACGGGAAAGTGATCTGTGATTTGTAGGCGCCACCATCTGGGCATAACGTCTGTCAGCAACTGGAATAAGTGCAATTGCATAAGAGGAAAACTTCAAGCTCAAGCAAACCTATTTTTTTTCCTACCAATAAAATAGGATTTTCCTCTAAATGAATGTGTGTGCATATCCCCCTCCCCCCCCTCCCACTTATGAATGTTTGGGGATGACAGCTACGAGGTAGTAAGGATGGATTTTATAAATATATATATGTGTTTAATGTTTAATTACATCTTAGGCTGTTGGGACCATGCCCACTAAATCAAGGTGGAATTTCTAATGCGTGTCTATGGCAGCATGCTGGTCTGCATCAGAGGCAGCTAATCAGGGGGGAGCAGCCCCCGGGCTGCAGGCAGCATGGAAGCAATCCCCCTGCGTGGCCAGGACACCTCCCGGAGAGCTCCCAGATGGTCCATTCCTCTTCCAGCCCTTGGGGTATTGGGCTCACTGTTTTTTTTCCACCAGTATCAGTTGGAGAATGAAATAGGGGTGAGTGGTAACCCAGGCCATCATTGCATGATGGCAAAACTCAGGAGAGTCTGAGTCGTTTACCCGATGACGAGGGAGGGATGAGGATCTTCCCATGGGCAGCAAAGGCCATCCAGGAAAACCCAGAGCTCCCAGACCGAGGGCCCTTTCCTGGGGCAGAAGCAGAGGCTGGACGTGTGTGACCTAAGGCATGACAGCTGGCTGAGGTTTCAGTGATTTCACCCTTCCTGGGTGAAAGTCTCTCCCAGGACGAACTGAAAGGACTGCTGTTGGCTTGTCTTTTATTTTTTTTCCCTGACTGTTGAATGCTTTTGGGGGGTTCCCCCTGGCAGAAGAGCTCTGGGGTACTCACGTTTCCCAGTGGTTCGCGTGGCTTGGCAGGAACAAGGCAGTGGTCAGTGTGACCCCAAAGGAAGTCCTGAAGTCAACAGGACCTCCTAATTCCTCTAGATACATCATCCCTGCAGGGTAATCCAAACGAATGAAGTATCTAATGAAATACAAGAGAAACATTGGGTCTTTAAATGAGACTTGCTATGAAAAGAGCAGAATCAGTATGCTGGGACACAGCAGATCATAGGCACATGTTGTTTCTGTTCCTTCCCTCCTGCTTTCTTTTCTAAAATTCCTATCGGTCCCATGAGGAGCAGGAGAATAAACCTGTTGTCAGTTTTATTGCAGAGCTGGCTGCCTAAACTGATGTCTCACTGCAACATGGTTATAAAAAGGAAAAAAAGAAAAACTGCCAAAAAGCCTTGCTGATGTAAATGATATTCCTGTTGGAAGACTCTCCAGGAAAGGGCCTCTAAAACAGGAGAAGCCTAATACATACAGCAGTATTTTCAAAACACCGACTTAAAAATTTAAAGCCCTCTGGCTTTTTTTTCACCGCTGTGAGCTCCAAGGAGAGCTGCCAGAGCTCTGCTCCAAAAAGGATGGAGAGAACAGACCGACATGCAGCAAAACAGAGTGATCTGGTGGGGAGATTAGTTTAAAACCAGCCTGTGAGACAAACAACGTCCCACATTTTGGAATATAGCCTGACGTATCGTTGCTCACACTTTTACTGTAACTTCAAGAAATCGCCATCAGTGCCACCCCTGAGATTTAGCATCCAATGCATGGTGCTCCTTCTTTTCTTTTCCTTTCTCTAAGGGAGGGGTCTGGGTTTTGCAGCTTCTGGTGTCATTCTGCTGGCACAGATTGCTGCCATGAGTTGTCCCAGGGTCTGGGGTGACGGCTCGGTCGTAGGCTGAGTGCTGTGGCATCCCAGCAAGCCCTGTATTCCCCGCCAAAGCCAGGTTTATTACCTTGTGTTTGAGAATGTCAGTGCACTTGGAAAATTAATTAAAATCTTAACTTTGTCTTAGGTTTGCATAATTAAGTTTGAAATCTCACAAGAATCATTTTCCTTGTAACGTTTCTTGTATCTCTTAGTTAAAACCAGGCAGGGAGCAATGCCGGTACAAAGCTCACGGAAGGAATGTCCGTTAAGATGAAGAACAACCAGAGAAAGGGGCTGAGTTCTAAAACGACCTAGTTCAGCTTGTTTTAGTTTGGGCCCAACACCTCAAACTGTTCATTGATTACAGTCACTCTGCCTGGCCTTCCTGCGATGAGATAGCAGGCTGCCCAGAGGACAGTTCACGGGGTCGGTCCTCTCTCCTAGCCCTCGGTGCCACCCCCGAGCCAGAACTCCTCGGGGCTGGTGTGCTTCCTGCCTGCTCCTCGCTGCCAGTGCTTCCTCAGAGCGGGGTTAACTACTGGCTTTCACTGCTCTCTGCTCGAAACTTTAGAAAACAAATGTTTAAGGATCCACCCGAGCCCTCTTCTGAAAAGGAGTGATGTGAAATGAATATTTGTTGGACTATTGATCTATGCTTGTTCTTAAATACACTGCAGCCTTAATAAATGCCTTTGGTCCATCCCTCTGCTGCAGTAAATTACTGCAGCTCAATGAGCTGAGCAGATTTACATCATCTGAAGACACAATCCTTCGCATGCTGTAGCAGCCTGCTCTGTAAGGACGTGGCAGTTCCTGTGCCCTTCGAGCGCTTCTAGCATGTGCAAAGCCACAGCCGGAGTTCTGGGGTCGCAAGGTGAGCCTTGGTGGAGAAGGGCAAGGACCCTGGCTTTTGGGGCTGTTTGTGTCCTATCTTACGCGATGCTTCGCTAACGTGAAGTAGTTGGTGCCGGGGAGCCTGCGCGCCCGGTAGCCCCCGTGCTCCCCAGGAAGGTGACTGCCTGTGCTGCCCTTGTGCCTGCTGCACCTCACCCGCCAGCCAACCCCATTTCCAGAGTTATGCAGTGTGCAAGTGCTCTCCCTTTTATAGGCGTTTTATGACTTTTATGTTTGGAACATATAATTTTAATGGGTGGAAACCAAATTAACTCCAAACCCCAGCTGACCAGTCCTTCTTGTGAAGACGGTTGAAATTCTGTTTGTTGCACTCCCGGCTCTCCAAACCGCGCTAACCTCTTGGCCCCCTCTACTTGCTCTGTGCAATGGGAGATCCAGAAATTAGTGCCGTTTAATTCTGCTTTGCCCCAGCACTATAGCTCCATAGGTCACAACAGTTTGAATTTTCCTAACAGAGGGAAGCCAACCAAAAGTTTTCTCCCCAACAACAGCACACACGCACACTGGTAGACTGAGGACCTGTCTGTGTCCGCAAGCTACCAACGGTGAAGGCTTGTAATGTGATGGGATTGTGGTAGCTTATATAAATTCTAAATAAAACACAAATGCAGATTGACTTTGAATATTAAGAAATCTCCATCTGTTATTTGGATGTGTTCCTCTGTGTGATATCTGCAAAGAGAGTGGGGAATAATAGAGCCAATGTTAATCTCCTACTTCAGATACCTGCCCTGTTCCTGCGTGTCTGATCTGTTCTGCCAGTCCTGCCGAATATCTCAGCATTGCATTTATTTCTGGGTATCCTTTTACCTCTTTCAGAAGTTTCCCGTTAACTAGTTGTAACTCAAAATATGCATTGTGATACAAAGAAATGCATTTAACTGTTACATTGATTGGCTCACGAGGTACTGCAGTTGTGAGATAACTGTGTGTTGGAAAATACTCTATTTTACATCTCCAAGGTTAAGATTAAGATTAGAGAAGACCAAAAAAAACGTCCAGAAGACTCTTCCTGGATCTGTTGGGAGGACTTGCAACGCACTGTTACTGTAACAAAAGGATGTGTAGGCAGGGAGGGCAGATTATGCGTCAGGTCTCCAAACACTGCAGCATTTTCTTCCCATCACATTATGCATCTTTCTCTAACTTCCTCTCTCAGATAACTTTTCTGCCTGTGTCTGAGTGTTCCCTAATTCTTTTCAGGCCTGTTAAATTTACACGTAATTCAGTTTGATCACCAGCCAAAATAGCACATTTTTAAGGCGCTTGGGGCTTGTGATTTCCTAAGGCAGGCAGTACATCACTGCTAACTGGTTCTGTTGGTTTGTTCCTTGCCACACACGTGTGAACACGCGAAGTTTCACGGCTATGTGAACTTGCAGCAGCTGTGGCCTGCCAGTTACTCCTCACGAAATGCCAGAACGGGATGTTACATAGGGACCTTGGTGCAAATGTTGTATCCCATTGATTCAGACAGCGGTAAAGACAAGTCTGGGGTGTAAGGTCTTCCCAGAACCGAGGGCTCCTTTTCACGAGTCCTTTGGTCCTTGTCTCCACTTCACCCCTCTTGGGGGTATTTATTAGAAAGTTTCTGTACCTTTTGCATGAATTCAAGCTTTGGGTCTCTGGTGTTGCATGCAACAGCCCCCAGGCAGCTGGGTAATCTCCATGGGCACCAGTAAGGGGCACTTACCAGAGAAAGGTTTGAGGGGGATTAATTGCTTGATCTGGAAATCCTACAACAAGAATAAAAGAGGAATTTCGTGGCATTGTTTTACAGAACTGCTTTTTTTTGCTAACACTGTGCTTTCGTTAGCAGAGACAGGAATATATGCTGACACTGCAGAGCTGAAGTTTGAATCTTTTCCAAACTTCTTTACTGACCAGGAGCCTTAAAGGTTTTTGAGAACTACAAAGGAACATCTGGGTAACGGAATTCATTGAACAGAAGTCTGCTAGAGCCTCTCCAGGGCTACTTGCACCCTGCTTGGTTTCCTGTTATACATTATTTTAGAGGGAGGTTTGGCATCCATCCGATACTGTCAGATCTTCCAGCAATAGCATCTCTTCTGATCTCACTCACTGTGTTTGTTATAGCTATTTTTCTGTACATTTCCATTGTGTACAGGTTCTGATTCTAACTGCATCAGAGTGCAGAGTCTGTGGTGTCCTTTACCCAAAGCACTCTTTTATATTATGTACCTTTGACTCTGGCACTAGTCCCATAAAAAGTTACCCTTACCTTAATCTCCTCCACTCGACTATGCAGCAGCAGGAACCAGCACGACTTGAACTTTCTCGTGTAAACTTGCATCTATTGTGTGCTTGTTTTCCTTTCTACTTTTCAATATTTACTCTGCCAGCTGTTTATTAGAAATATCTTTCATCTTTTCAGAAATTGCTTGCATTGGTATCTTGAAAGGTGCTGTATCTAGGATTAAATTTCTATCATGGTGCTTAAGGGAAAAGTCTACTGCTGATCTATTGCCAGTTGTCTTTGTATCATTTTCAAGTTATCGATCAGCTAGGTTGGGAATGTCTCAGCTTATGTTGGTATTATGTTTTCTGGTGTCCTCTTTAATTTTTTGGTTCAGATTTCCAAAATCTTGTTACATTCAGCCATTTGCTCAAAGTTAGTGTCTTGGTATCTCCTGAAATGAAATTTGAATATTTTTTTTCTGAAGAGATTTTACTTCATACGCTTCACTTTCGTACTTGCTGTTTTCTGTGACCTGTTCTAAGTTCTCGAGTTACGTATCTAGCAACCTAACTCCAACCTGGAGGACACTGGTGTAGACCCAGATTTGCTGCTAAACTCAGTTTCATGTCATCGCTGCGCTGTTGCCACTGGGACCCCAAGTAAGGCAGTGTGAGATGAAACTTGGGCTTTCTGCCCCAAGCGTCTGTACGAAGGATTCTGGCACCACGTCAGTGCCGTGACCTGCAGAGCAAAGATCTGCAATGCAGCATTTGTAAGAGCAAGTGGTGCTTTAGTAGTCTCAGCTTAAGGCTTGGGTTTAAAACACATAGAGGTGAGTCCAAGAAATGACAGGTCTATCCTTCACCCTTTTGCATGTAGTGAACAGAACTCCTTGCAGCTGCAAGCCTCATGCCTGACTGGGAAAGAAGAGCCTGTCTGTTCCACATACAGAGGTAAAGTTCTCTTCCTGCATAAGCGCAGTCTTGTGTTAAAACTGGCACGTTTGGTCAAAATATGGTTTCTCAGTTATGTTGGACACCATACAACACCCTCGTACTAGATACTGTCTTCCACGCAGCATTCAAAGTTGCCTTCTGTACATCACCTGATGCTTCAGCAGTGGTAACAGCATTAATTACAGGAACTCTGGAGTATTTGCCTTGAGAAATATCCAGAGCTGATGACGCCTAAGCCCACACTTGTGTAAGAGGCGAGTGGCATGTGCCTTTGGATTTACACGCAGCGGTGTGCTTGCACGTGATAGCTGTATTTGCAGAAGTCCCCAGCTAACCTTAAGCTACTCCACAAGGCTGTTGGTTTTTTGTTGGTGGTGGTGGTGGTGAGGCGATTTTTGCTTACTGGGGATGATTTTCAGAGCATCCTTAGATCTAAACAAGTTCAAATGGTCTCCTAAATGAGCTATTTAGGACTCTTCTGGTGTGTTGTGTTTTTAGTAGCCATGCTAGCAGAAGAAATTCCTAATGCCATTTGTCTTTCCATAAAGTTAGACGACCATCACCTTCTCCATTTGTTCACAACCATCACAGCTTTATATGTTTTCACCTTAAGATGTCCTTAATGTTCTTACCCTTAATATGATAAACTATCAATTTAAGGTGAGCTGCATTTGAAGAATATGCAAGTTGCCTATCCCCCAGTCTTGTCTCATCTTTATCATGCTCCTTGCTGTTACTGACATGGACAATTCATTTTGTCACCAACCAAAAGCCAGTTAGTGGTCTCTGTTAAAAAAAAATAGAAGGTGGACTAATGAGATGATCAAGTTCTCCACTGACAGCAGACTAACAAAGGGATTATGCCAGCGTGCATCGAGTCAGCAGGAAGGTTTGCAGTCAGCCTGTGCCTCAGCCGTCAGTCACTGCAGGTGCAGCAGCCACAGAGAGTCCCCAGGCGGGACGGTGCTGGAGTCAGACAGATGCACCACACGTGCATGGAGCGCACGTGGCCATGGTTCGGCAGTGCCACGGACCTTGGTATGACCATTAATCTTCTCTGCAGCGTGGAACACAGTGAGCAAACAGAAGAAAAGTTGTACTTCATACAAAATGCCACTGCTGGGGAATTTAGATTAGGCGTTGTGACAGACCTGCAGCAGTATTGCAGTAGCTGAGGTTGGCGTCACTCACAAAAGCACGTTAGGTTTCTGTGTGTCACTGGAGTGACTCTTCCTGCTCCTCGTGGGCTGTGCTCAAGCAAAGTCTACTGCTACCCTTCATGTTACACTCTTTTCAGTGGTTTCCCCACCATTTCATTTTTCTTTTGCTTAGAATTTAATTCACAACAAGAACCAGTTCAGTGAACAATCTACACTTAGGTATTTGTTGTTTATAAAAGCCCAGAAAGCACACATTCTGCCTGTGAGGTAGAACAGAGACTAGAGTTTGGGGCTGAGGGATCAAGAAATCCTCAGGGTTGCTGGCGGATGGATATAGCAGACGTCTCCTCAGAGGTTTCACTGGAAATGTCAGCAAGCCCTCTTTTTGATGAGCCCATTTAAATGTAGGGGCTCGGGTTTCTTCTTGGTTAAATTAGCTGTGGAGGAAGTTAGGCAAACAGAAAGCGTTGTCTTCAGTGCCGAGAGTAGGGGGATGGCCAGCACATACGAATGCCCATCACTGCGGTCTGTGTGGTGGAAATCTTGTTCAGCTTCCCTTGGAACACCATTTGATTTTCCACCCAGGTTTGCCATTTCTGAGCTCCAGGCTCAGGTTAAATACTGGGATATAATGAATACGATGACACAGCAGCTTCTGCTTCCCATCTGAGTCCTGCTACCAGCTTAAGAGAGGGAAACATCACATTCCTGCAGCTGAGCTTCCCCTGAAGAAGATCTAAGAATATGGGTAGCCCACACAAATAAATAAAAGAACCCAAGTCCTTGCTGTTTGGCAGGTTGCACTATGAGGTCTGCTGTGAAAAACTTTGAAGGTTATGAGTCTAGAGCTTAATGTTAGCATCAGGAGGCAGTTCAGCATAGTGCTCTCTCTGACAGCTTCAGTTTAGCTTCGTGTCTAATGGCTGTGAGGAAGGCACAAGACCCCTTCCCATGGGGTCACCAGCTGTGGCAGGGGCTGCGGCTTCAGAGGGCATCAGGGTGGTTCCCTGGGACCACGAGCACCCAGATCTAGTGAAGGCCGTTAGAGAGAAACTTTGATCCTTTGCTTGTGCACGTAAACTGCTCGATGGTGTTTGGACTCCATGTCTCTTAATGTCTCCTAAAGAGTCCAAATGTTTGGACTCTTAAAGGAAATTCAGTTACCTGTTCCACAGGGAAGGAGGAAAGCAAGAGTGCAGTCTAACAAAAAGCAAAGACATACAAGTCACTAGATCAATATATGGAGCCTGTAAAGACTTTTTGATTTTTTCATAAAACTGAAATTAGCAGAAAGTGTTTCGGGGCAATATATAAAGATGGCACAGCTGTCATGACCAAATTCACTGCTGATTTATAGGATGATGGCTAATAGTTACGGGAATGCTCCCTGGGAGGGATGTGGGAAGAATGAAGAGGGGAGACCCCACCATTTCTCTGAATTCTGCCTTCCCACTTGCTGAGTGCTTGCACCATGATCTGTGTTCATGTGAGAGACTGGCGAGTAGCTAGCTCCAGTAAAGCATTTTAGAGATTAAACATTAGAGCTATGGCAAATTTGGTCACAAATGGAAATGTAAAGGGCATGGTTTGGGCTATCTGTAGGGGAATGCTTGAGTCCAGCTAATCTGAGGAATTGTATATGATCTCGTGAAAAAAACAGAAATGCTGATACATGCCTGGGCAGGAAAATAAAATGCTAAAAAAAAATCATTTGCATGGGTAGAATGTGAGAAAAAACTAATGCCATGTCCTTTTGTAGCAGAGAGACCAGGAACTGTTAGGAAATATCCACCACCTCTTACCTAACGTTCTGGTTAGCTAAAGTTCTCATCCACTGATGACAGAGGGAGGGCGTGCTGCCTGACTCTGGGGTGAAGGGGCTGGTTAAGAGAAAGCTTTTCACCGAAGAGATAAATACTGCATTTCAGTGTGAGGGACAAGTTATCTCGGATGTGGTGGCTGTTTCCTAGATGTTCATAATCTGAACCTTTCCTCAGTGCGCGTGGAATAAGGCACCTCGTAGGCGTGGACTCCTTGTTGTCCCTGCTCTGAGCAGGAGGTTGGACTGGGAGACCTCCCGTGGTCCCTCCCAACCTCAGTCGCCAGCTGTTGTTGTTTTTCCAAAGTTTGTAGCAGTTGTTGGCATTTCTGGCTGGTCACACCGATGCAATAAAAGCTGGAAATTTTCAAGGACGGTTTAGTGAATGCCCACGAAAGCACAACTACGCAAATACAAACAAAATTATGCTGGCCAGAAAAACATCCTAGTTAGAAGGAAATGTGAAAGCAGAGATTAAAAAAAAATACAATATATATAAAGAAAGGAAGGAAGGAAGGCACAGTTTGGTGCCCAGAAAGATCAGACACAGCCACTGTGTCTGGATGTTCGTGCTACAGTTAGCGAATAATGTTTGATGGCATTTGAAAGTGGAAGAGGTTTCGAATGGGTCTGAGGAACTCGCGGAGTCTTTTGAAGGCAGAGGCAGAGATAACGAGCCTCTGCATGTGTGCACCGTAAAGTTATTTCAGTTGCAAGATAAAGCAAATTTAGGAAAGAAAAAAAAAAAAGCTTTAAGATCCTGGAGTTAATACCACAGCTGAAGTAATTCCTCCATTCTTTCAGACACAGGGTTTACATTGAACCTTTGAGGTGGTAGAAGATGAGACTAAAATGGCAGAGCAGGCCATCAGTCAGGGTACTTGTGTGGTTGTGCGGTAACTGGCAAAGCCAACTGGACAGTCTGGAAGTAGAATTTTTGTTCCTCTTTCTTTGACAACGCCTTGTAGGAATACAGAGACTGCATGCAGTATCACCGCTCTCCGGTGCACCAGGCTGCTCTTTTCTGGTGGCTTTCCTCTGGCCCCTGACACTGGGAGTTTATCAGAGTTCTCCAGGTCCTTGTGTCACTTGTTGGACTGCAAACATGGGCCGGTCTTGGCTGAGGGAGTTGCATGGTGTGGGGACGCGGACTGAGGAGCTTTTCTGTGGCACAGACAATCCCTTCCTGCTCCATCGGTCAGACCCAGCCGCACTGCGCTGCTGGCTGCCTTTCCCCTGGGGCAGCTCAGAGCCCGTCTGCAGGCAGCATCCCAGCCTCATGCAAGGAGCAGGGCCCAGCACTGCACAGGCACCCGGTTTGTGCATGCAGCTTGGGGGCTGCTTTCCGCAGCTTTTTGAGGAGTCTGCATTCAGTCTGTCAGCTAGTTCAGTACGTGTCTGCTTCCCCAGCAACTCCATGCACAGATGCCGTTAGCGACCTATTCCTTAAAGCTGCAAGGGATCTGTTTTCTGGAACCCAGTACCATTTGCAAGACACAACTCCCCGGCAGCTCCCCGGGGCTGACCCTGTCGGCAGCAGTGGCCGTGGGTTTCAAGGGACCAGTCCGTGTTGCGGCTGGTTCAGCCTCTGTCCTGGGATGTGGAATTCTTGGCACGTGTACAAGTGATGGAATGGGAATGTTTCTGTTCATCTAGAAAGCCAAATTTCTCATTAAAATTAGTCATTAGTGAAATTAGTGAAAGTATCTATTAATATACGCATTATCATTTGCAAATCTGCTGCAGGCCTACCAGTTCCAGAATCAATTTAGATGGCCATTTCTCTGGCTTTGGCTATGTAATATACATGGCTGAGTTAATTCACATTAAGCATTAAACCCCTTACAGTTTTTGCTCTTTTTAACAAATGTTAGCAATGCATAGAAGATTTTTTTTGTTTTAATTTCAGGTTTATTAGCTAATTTCGGCTTATTCCAATTTTATATTTAAAACAATTTCCTTCTTTAACATGTTTTCAAGGATAATCTGTTATTGAGAACGCTAACGACCTTGGATATTAAGTTCTAACTTTTATTTCCCTGTGGCTGCTTGCTATATCACAATGGAGGAGGTACGGGGCGATGCTGGCAGCTCATACGCCTTTTGCCTTCCAACGGACTGATACTTAATGCATTTTCCTTTAGATTGTTTTGTTTTCAGTGGTGTTCTGAAAATTGCATTCCTGTCTCATCCCATGAATCATAAATTATGTCTTCTGTGTGGGCTTCAGTATTTGTTTCCATTCCTTGCGACTCCTACATATAAGCGGATTTTGATGCATATTGTGCTAATATTGTGATTGCTGCTGGCTGTGCTGGCTGTGTCTCAGGTAACCTCACTGATCTTTATTTCACCTCAACTACCAGCAGTTTTGCTGCGCCTGACCTAATTTCAGCCACTGAAGATGCTCTAAAATATTGATATGAGCAGAGAGGTCATTTTTCTTTAGCCACGACAATAGAAATAGTCTAACATTTTCCAAGGAAGATCCAGACTCTGGTAGTTTTATGTAACTGTACGAGTAGTGCCGAGGAACTGAGGACTTACATTCACACCAGTTGAAGGTCCTAGTCCCAAGGGACCCAATGATTTCAGACAAGAGAAAAAGCACTTTGTGGACACATAGCTTACATATGCACAAACACACAGTGATGTCTGGAAGACAATCTCAGATAAAGGTGGACAAATAAAGATTTTGAAGGTTAAGAATTAATTTTAAAAAAGAAATTTCTCCAGAATATTTGGATATATATTTAATAAAAGTGCAGACGCTTTGTAACAAAGTGTAACTCTCTTCAGCAATGCCCATAACTGCTTATTTAAAATGCCAAAAGCTTTTTTGGGTCTTTTCTTTAATACTTTTTTTTTTTAAGCTGTCCCTCCCCCCTCAACTTACTGCATTTGTTGGCTGTGAACAGTCCCTGAACTATGAGGGCTGTATATCGATCTCACCAGCCTCTCTTTGCATTATTTAGCTCTTGAAGAGCATCTGCTGAACATCCATCAGGATGGGGTGTGTGCCACCACCATATGGACTGCCAACTGCTGGCAGAGCCAGGGAGGTGCCATTATGCTCCCATATATTCCCATACAACAATGCCATTAACATCTGGCGTACCATGGCACGCGCTTAGTTTTGTGGTACGATAACAGCAGATTATTCATTCCTAACTACAATGAAGATCCTTAATGGGAGTGATGGTACTGACTCAAAATGAAGTTAGACAAACGGGCGTGCTGCAGCTATCCAGCTGTGGGGGCTGCTACACGTGAAGGTCACGCACTGAAATTGTGTTCCTACTGTGAGTACAAAAGCAGGATTATTGTACCACTCCTTCTAATACTGCCTTCTGCCTCCGTCTGAGACACGGGAAGGCAGTGACTGCAGGAAGGGCTTCCTCAAGGTCCATTTCGAGGTACGATTTAGGTCAGAATGGCTTGATACTTAGGGCATGCTGGTCTGCAGCCAGCAATGCAACCGCGAGTACACTGTCTGCACACACACACAAAAAATTTTCTTCAAAATGCAGCATGTTCTGGATTGTATAATGTTTTACTGCTATAAGGCCCAGAGGTCTAATTACGTGTTGCGTGACCAGATTTGCTGGTCGCTGTCAGAGCTATGTTGCTTTCTGTTTGATGACCATATTTCCTGCTCCCCAGCTATGGACAAATGGCAAAAAGGATCTTGTGGTTTCCTTTTGTATGCTTTGTACCCCCTTCCATGGCCCTGAAGTTGCTGAATGCTTTAAGTTCATGTTCACTCTGATGTGTTTTGCTGGACTGGGGCTTAAATCCAAATCCTTCACTCTCTGGCAGGATGAGGTTACAGATACGTTTCAGATTCTCTTGGAATGCATTTCTGGCTCACGGAAATTTGCTGACAATTTTTTTCTCTATCCCCAAGTAGCTTCACAGTGATCAGAGAACCATTTGTCTCTCTCACATTCCTAACAGTCCTAGCTGTGAATTTATCTTTCATTCCTTATCAATAGATAGCTGCCAGGGCACGTGAAGGAGCTCTCTCGCACATAGATTTGCCAAGGAATCTCATGGTAACATACCAAATACTCTTTTTTTTTTTTTACTCAGTAGCATGTGATTTATGGAGGGACCTCTGCCAGGAGAATGCGCCACTGCAGCCTGTCAGAAAACAGTATTCAGATGTAACAAAGTATTTTCTCCTGGGACTCAGCTATATAGATCTTGTGGGTAACTTCATCCGTTTCCCTAGAAGAATTCCATTTTAACTAAATTTGTTACATGAACTCAATTAGCAGGAAAAAAATGGTTTATTTCATATAAGCTACCAAGCAGATGTAAAAAGGGAAAAACTGGCTTTGGAAGCATTTATCATGCATGTGGCACCTGTTCAGACATTCAGACAAGCCTGGTTCCCTCAGAGGATGCCCCATTTTCTCAAGATTTGGCTGCTTTATGCAGGCAGCTCCGTAAGACTGCAGGCCCAGCTTTTAAAACATATTTGGGGCTGGACTGCTTTTACCATTAGCTGGATCCAGAGACCCTAATGCCTGCTGTGAGGCTGGGTATCCGCTCTTCTGAAAGGCTGTTCTCAGCGGCAGTACTGAGCATTTCTGACGCGGGTTTACAGGTCTGCCTGTGGTCAAGTGTCACATAACCAGAGCTCAACGCAGGCCGATTTAGGATTGATTCTGCACTGAAGGGAAAAGAACCATGATGTAGGAGACTCTTTGCTTTAGGATAGGCAGACTAAGAGAGACGTGGTAGGCAAAAATGAGCCATTCCTGCATGGCTCCTGGCTCACTAAACCCTAAGTGAAACCTCGGTGGTTGGATATGTAACAGCCAGAGCCTGGTCCCACCCCAAAAGATTGGCTGTAGTGAGCAGAGGACCAGCCTAGTCTCGTAGGAGTGAGATGTGGCAGGGTGATTCCCAGCTACAGCACAGCGTTCAAATTTAGCAAGTCCTGGTCGTGTTCCAGTACTGAGGGTCATTTTCTGCCAAAGGTACATTTGAATGCCCCAAAGAGTGTGAATTGCCTCTCTTGACGTCAGGGGTCAGTACAGACTAGGAGGTTCCTCTGAGCATAGCTAAAGAACGTCTTAATCTGGCTTAGTACCTGGCATATCTGGGCTTTTTTTTAAGCTTGTTTCTTTATAGATACTTCTACTTTGTGCTTCCAGATAAATATTTTTTTTTATGAGCTGCCTCAGAGTGATTTGCTTTGCTTCTTGGGGTGCCCTTTGAGTCAGGGAGGGGAGAGACAGAGAGGATGAGGACGGAACAGGCTGCTTTCTCTCTGCCACCGTGAACAGCTGCTGAAAGAGGCCGTTGTGCGAACCGCCCGCCCTGTATCTTTGTAACTCCATAACTCTACACTCCTTGATAAAGATGGTTTGTGTGCAGTTGTTGAATCAGGACTGTGATGAAATTGGTGGAGATTGCATGCAGGTTTGAATTCAGTTATAATTCCTAGGCTACTAAACCTTACCCAAGGACCTAAATGGGAATGTTTCTGTGAATAACTGCATGCCCTCATAGATCCAGGGCTCATCTGGCCATTCTAATTTGTAATTAAAAAAAAAAAAAAAAAAAAGCCAGGGGTGTTTTTTTCAGCTGTAAGGCCGAGTCCATGCTCTGGTACTTGGAGGGCAGCAGCCCTGTCCATATAAATGGCAGCTACAAACGGCATTTGTCAGAGGAAGCAAACATAGAGAAGTCTTTGATATCTTCTAACCTGCTAATTGGTCGATTTTTGAAGTTGTTGCCTACCTTGCGTCGCAGAAGGAATAAAATGATTTACGGGTATTTGGTTACAGGCAAGCCATATTTCAGAAGAGGTCTTCCTGAAAGACCTCTTCTTCTCCAACTGCCTCAGATAAAGGACACCTTTGTGACAGTACCACTACTCTCTTCTTATCTGAATGTACCGCTGCCATCCACATCCCCTCCAGCTTGGCCCAGGGACTCCTGCTGAATTGCTTATCAACTGGCACTTCAACCAGGAAGTCTGCGTCGCCTCCCGAGCCTCCGATTCCTGCAGTCATTGCCAAAATCCTGTCAGAGAGGCTGGACAAGGTCACGACTGCAATTCCTCTGTGGCTGGCAAAACCATGCTTCTCAGCTCATTGGTAGACTCCTTAGTTGTCTTTAGGAAGGTTATCATCTCAGGGAATCGCTGCTATCAAAAAGATTATTCTTAAAAGCTGTGGAGTTACTTATTCAGTCTGTCAAGCCTCGTTACATTAGAAGACTCCATGACAGAATATCTAAGAAATTTATCTTTTTGTTCATGGAAGGAAATGACGGTCCCACTAAGGAAACTGCAAATTTAATTATACAGTAGATTTCCTCACAGACAAAATTTCCAGTGACCTCAGTATGTCAGCACGTGCTTTCAAATCTTAATCCTCAGCACTGACTTTGGTTTTTGCTGCTAAAACACTTGAAGTGAAGCTGTTCGTCCAGAGCAGTTCTCCCAGGCCCAGGTCTGCACCCCTGATTCACTTTGAATAGTATTCACCTCCAGAGAAGACAGTGGAATTCCTTGTTTAATGTAAAGGTGGAGGAAGTGTGCCCTTAATTGTTGTGTTAAATTCTTTATTAAGCATTATCTGTTCCCGTTGAGCCGAGAGACCCGTGTGCTATTCCTGGAGCCGCCACTGACTCGCTGTGTGCCTACAGATAAGTCACTCAGCTGCTCAGTGCCTCACTTCCCTCATCCCGAAATAGCAGCACTTGCCCTGTGTAAGCTCTTCCCATCTGTGGTGTGTGTTGGGATCAGGGGAAAGACTTCACAAGGTCACTGTCATTACCCCCGTTTTGCAAAGGGGAAACTGAGGCAGACTTGGTCGTACACTTACCCCAGCAGTAGAAACTCACTTGAGCTCTCCTCATCCCAGACCACTTCCCCACTCCGAGGCTAGTCACCTGCCCACATTGTTCCTTAGACGCTTGGCATTGGACTCACACTAAGATTCACTGCTAGATTTCCTGTCTTCTTCCCCATGTCTTTGTGTGTTACTTTGACTTGCAATATCTGAGCAGACACTCTTGGAACAACTGAACTGCCGTAAAGAAATTCCTGGCTGGTTTGAAAAAGAGACCCTTTGGATAGCAATTGCAAAGCTTAAGCTAATGTTGTATTTGCCTGTTCCTTTGTCTCTAGAGAGGTCTGGATTTTTCTCTTGGTGCACAATAATTATTAACAGATCTTTTTCAATTTAGGGGAGAAAGATTTAGTCTCTCTATTTGTAATTCTGGCCTCTCAGAGAACGCCAGTATAAACAGTGCTGGGTCCTGGTCCAAATCCATTCTGCATTATTAGGGCTGCATTGATTTGAGGTCTCACTCCATTAAAAATGTGAAGTCTAAAGCAGTTCCTGCTAGAAATGGGGTCTCTTGAGGTTATACATTACTTTAGCCCTCACCATTGCCAGATGGTCAAAAACTAGAATGTGTCACAAATGTTACTGGTATCTTTCACAAAATGACACTTTCAAATTAGTCTCCGCTTCCATCCATTTACTGTAAGGTGCTACTTCCCCTATGTAAATAAACAGTGATTCACCACTCCACCAACACAGGGAAACAGGTTTTCTTGAACTGCTAGAATAGGTAGCTCAGATTTTCTTTTCCATCCAAATGAGTAAACATCTTCCTGTCCGATACTTGTTGTTTTTTTGTTGTTGTTGGTTGGTTGGTTTTGTTTTTTTTCCTTTAAGTCACTTGTTTTCTTATTACCTGTCCCTTCCCAGTATGTCAGATGAGAGAGGTAGATGGAAACCCCCAGTTCCTTCCTCAGCAAGGTATGGACACTGTAGGCAGGAGAGCACCAGCCTGTACTCACCTCCAGCCCAGCTCCCCCCAAGATGTGGGTCTCCATGAGCCCTGTGCTGCTGAACACACACGAGTAGAGCTTGTTTACATTTTTGCACAAAGAAGTTCAGGTATGGAATTAACCTGAGGTTATTTGATTTTTATTTTTTTTTGACTGAGTCTCACCACAGGTTCCGTTCTACTCCACAGCTTACTGCAACGGACCAGTACTCTCCAGGACGTGTAGGTGAGGTGACGCTCAATGTTGACCAAAGCAATTCCTGAACTTTAATGCTGGTGTCACACTTGTGAATCTACTCAAGCCACAGGCTAAATATTGAGGACAGCTCCCAGCTGATAACATCTATGCTAATAAGATCTGGCCTTAATGCAGGCAGACATGTTGTCAAGTTCCCCAGCAATTCAGCACTCCAAAACACAGAGATGCTGTAATTCTGGGTAGGTTTATGTATACATGTGTTGTTTATTTCTTTTAAAACACCATTATGTGCTGTATGGTACATGATGAAGCAAGAAATTCCTGAGCTTTCACTGCATCTAGTTCATTGATTTTTAAGAGTCTGGGAGTTGCCTCTGGAAGCAGCTTGACACCTAAAGTGAAACCTGCAAATCCTGCCAATTGCCATGGAAAGGTGAGAGAGGTGAAAAAAATCATTTTACACTGTAGACTTTGGCTCATTTTTTGACACTCAGAAAACAACTTTTGCCTGCAAAAGCAAAACCTGCAGAGCATGGGGTGGAGAACAGAAAGCCAAATAGATAGAGCTGCGCTAACTGCAGTCCCAGGACCAATCCTGTGTGCCCTCAGTACCCTGACCACCGCAGTGAGGGCAGTCAAGCTTTCTCATGCAGACCCCAATTACTTCTCAAACCTCCGCAGGATTTTATTTGCAAAGTAAGTTCTGGGAGCAAGAAGACAACAAGGTGTCAGAGCCTAACACTCCGCAGCTCAGTATCATTTAGTTCATTTCAGCATTAATCTGATACTTTCTTTAATGGCTATGTGATGGGCTTATTCCCTTTCTGAGATCTCTCAAGCAAGATGGGATTTTGATTGTATAATCTTCCTGCTGACAAAAATACAGTTCTTTAACCCCTACTTTCAGCATTATCCCAGTGTCCTACTGATAACTAACTACTACCTTGTTGCAGATTCTAATCACTAATGAACTAGTTTCCCAAAGTAACTCAAAGCACTCTACAAGCGGAGATGAGTGAAGTGACTCAGTCTTGCCTGTGTCATTTGCTAACCCACCCCATCAAGACTCATGGAGATTTCTGTCTCACTTCACAATGACCAGATTTCAGCTGCTGTGGAGTATAGCTCCCTTTCCTATCTCACTGCAGTGACAGTGACAAGAGATAGCATCTCTTACTTGTAGGGTGACTCCTCTGACAGTACATGAAGAGGAGAAGGGAACACCAATGCCGTGGGAGTTTGTCTTACTGCATCTAAGATGAAAAATGGAAGACAGGAAAGGGAACTGAAGGATCAAGACTACAAATAAATTTTAAAAAGAGTGCAAAATATGCTCCTTTCTGTGAGAAGCTGGGATGTTCTCAAGCCTATATATTAAAATAGATTTTGAAAACTAGTTAGCTGCTTTAAAACAATTCCCGTGTTTGTACAGGAAATGGTGTGTCATTCAAGTGTCCTGCATTCTCTGTGTCTGTCTCCATTCCCTGCCTTATTTCCACACTGCATCTGCTTGTATCCGCTTTTAACATGTTACGCTCTTTGGGGCAGGGCTTCTGAGAGGTCACACTGCCTGCGTCCGTTTGAGTAGCATCTTACTGTCAGGGGTCCCACTGAAACCAACTAGGGCATTACTGATGTTACTCAAGTAAAAACACCATCACAGCTTGGAGCCAAATGATTGTGGAACATTTAAACACTACTGAAGAATAAACAATAATAAGCAATAATATTGTTTCTGAGTGCAAACTAATGCTCAGTATCCTTTAATGCAGTCACCCTCAGCTAGGACTACTGGATTGGTGCATGCTTTGCAAGCTAAAATGTTCTTCAAGAGCTTTGGGTAAACCCCCCTAGAAAATATTGCACTGCACATATGCCAGACCTAACCGTTCATATCCTAACTCAAAATCCACTGAGTCTTGAGATACATTTTGTTTTTCCTTCGTCAGTAAGGGCAATAAATCAACATAAGTTAAAAATTTTATAGGTACAGCTGGTTTTGACTTATGCAAATACAACATTTCAATCACAACATATGGGAAAAGCATATTGTTTCCCTTTCCTCCCATAACTCAAAAAAACACTATCTGACTTTTCTGAAGCTCTTCAGAAATTATTATCTTTGGGTGGAAGCTATGGACAGGAAATACAACCCAGCAGGAATTTCTTCAAATGAAAGACTACTGAGCAAATGAAGAAGATGGAAATGGGGACTTTATCTACTATTTGTTTGCTAGCAAGAATTGTAACCAGTAAATACTTATAAGATACTTCAAAATTATGATAATTTGTTACCTGGGCTTCTCTCTCAAAAAGCTTGCCCAAAAAGTTGCGCTGGATCGGATAGAGTTTTGTTATTTTTCTAGCTCTTCCATTGCTCATTCTGCTTAAAGCTCCTTTGTGATGTGGTTTCTTTGTTGCAGACACAATTCAAAACCACACAAACTGAATTGCTTCCTGATGGAAGTGAGTTGTCATTATCTCATCTTTTGCTTTTGAAGCATCAGCACATCAGAGCAACTGGGAGCACCACTCACAAGTGGGGATTTAAAGCATCCCCACCTGCCTGCTACCGCAGGCTGAGCAGCTGCTGAACTGTCTTACGCAGCATTGGGACTGCAAAAAAGTACCGGGACAGCACACATCTGAAGCTCACATAATCCCACAGCTTTTTTTTGGTCTCCTACTTGTTATTTAATTATTCTGGCGACGTTCTGGAGGAACAAGCCCTGCAGCATTGAAGCTCATTCAATTACAGGCAGGCTAATCCTGAACAAACACGTCCTAAAACGTTACTCCTTAGAACCTCCTCTACAAAAAAAGCACTGCATCCAGGCCCGATTACCCCGGCTGCCCTGGCTCAGGCAGCCGCACCAGGATGTGGTGGTGTTACAGGAGCTGGTGGCAGGGGAGGTGCCCACACGAGCGCTGGCCGCAGCCACCACAGGTCTGAGCGCTGGCTGCTGCAGTGAGGCTGCGGGCACCGCGCCATAGCAGAGCAGGCCTGGCCGGGGAGTGGCCACCCCTGCCACACTCTTCACAAGAGCACTGCTCCCTTGTCAGCTCACTTTATGAAGGGAAAACCCACAGGATAAGCCTGTTTCTTTAATTACAATGATATGCTTTATCATTCCACAGAATCACAGAAACACAGAATAGTCTAGGTTGGAAGAGACCTCCAAGATCACCGAGTCCAACCTATGACCTAACACTAACAAGTCCTCCACTAAACCGTATCCCTAAGCTCTACATCTAAACGTCTTTTAAAGACCTCCAGGGATGGTGACTCAACCACTTCCCTGGGCAGTCTATTCCAGTGACTAACAACCCATTCAGTAAAGAAGTTCTTCCTAATATCCAACCTCAACCTCCCCTGGCACAACTTTAGCCCCTCATCCTGTCACCAGGCACGTGGGAGAACAGACCAACCCCCACCTCGCTACGGCCTCCTTTCAGGTACCTGTAGAGTGCAATAAGGTCACCCCTGAGCCTCCTCTTCTCCAGGCTAAACCGTCCCACCTCCCTCAGCTGCTCCTCGTAAGACTTGTTCTCCAGACCCTTCACCAGCTTCGTTGCCCTTCTCTGGACTCGCTCAAGCACCTCCATGTCCTTCTTGTAGCGAGGGGCCCAAAACTGAACGCAGTACTCGAGGTGCGGCCTCACCAGAGCCGAGTACAGGGGGACAATCACTTCCCTGGACCTGCTGGCCACACTGCTTCTGATACAAGCCAGGATGCTCCTGGCCTTCTTGGCCACCTGAGCACACTGCTGGCTCATATTCAGCCGACTGTCAACCACTACTCCCAGGTCCTTCTCTGCCAGGCAGCTTTCTAACCACACATCTCCCAGCCTGTAGCTCTGTTTGGGGTTGTTGTGCCCCAGGTGCAGGACCCGGCACTTGGCCTTGTTGAACTTCATACCGTTGGCCTTGGCCCATCGGTCCATTCCTTTGCAATCCAACTTAAATCCCTTATGTGCTGTGCTGGAGAAAGTAGCCTTTTCCGTGAAAGCCTCCTGGCAACACTCAAAGGGCTGGCATGTGCACGGGGAGCTGCAGGGAAGGCTTCTTCATCTGATGGGAGTGCGCTGGGAGGAGGGTGGGAGGGTGTTCACATTCTGGACATTCTAAAATATTAAGCAGATTAGACCTGATGCAGAAGAAACAATCCCAACTTTGCTCCTTCAAGCATTTGTTTCTAGTACTGTGTTCAGCTTTGGGCCCCTCACTGCCAGAAGGACATCAAGGCCCTGGAGTGTTTTCAGAGAAGGGCTACGAAGCTGGTGAAGGGCCTGGAACACAACTCCTGTGAGGAGCAGCTGAGGGAACTGGGGGTGTTTGGTCTGGAGGAGGCTCAGGAGAGGCCTTATTGCTCTCTACAGCTTCCTGAAGAGAAGGTGTGGGGAGCTGGGGGTCAGCCTCTTCTCACAGGTAACTGGTGATAGGACTAGAGGGAATGGCCTCAAGCTGTGCCAGGGGAGGTTTATGTTGGAAATGAGGAGACATTTCTTCTCAGAAAGAGCAGTCAGGCATTGGAATGGGTTGCCCAGGGAGGTGGTGGAGTCACCATCCCTGGGGGTGTTCAAGGAAAGGTGGGACTTGGTGCTTAGGGACATGGTTTAGTGGGTGACATTGGTAGTAGGGTAATGGTTGGACCAGATGATCTTGGAGGTCTTTTTCAACCTCAGTGATTCTATGATTTCAGTAAATTGCCTGGGTTTAACTTAGGTGCATCTTGTAGGCCATTAAGGATTTCAGACCTGGTCAAAAAGCAGTCAGGAAATGCTGTCAACTCTAGGCTAAAGGCCATCATTTCTATATAAAAATGAATTTTTGTGTATGTGTTTGTGTCTCTAACGTAGGGACATAACTTACGACTGGGCCATGCTTGGACAGACGAATAGCAACCTCCCTGTGTACATGTCCCGGTGGGGCCTGAATGAGGAGAGGCCAGGACTGCCCTGTGCTGCTCCCAGCCAGCTCCCAGCCCCACTGCAGAGCACAGCGAAGCCCCTCGGTGCCACCGGTGCTGCCATGGGGCCACAGATGTCAGCCAGGGCAGGGCAGGAGGAGGGCAGGAGGGGCTCCAGGCCCAGAGATTCCCCTGCAGCCTGGGTAGGCCCACAGGGGAGCAGGGCCAGGAGCGGCAGAGGGGAACAGGGGGGCACTGGCACAGCCCCAGGCCTGGCCCTGCTTGGGAGGTAGAAAATGTGCTTTTGGGTTGTTTGGTTGTGTATTTGTTGTTGTTGTTGTTGCTTCTCGCCGTCCAACTCTATTTTTAATTAGTAATAAGTTAAATTAATTTTCCCCAGGTTTGTTTCTCCCATGATGGTAAATGGTATGTCATCTCCCTCTCTTTATCTTGACCCATGAACTTTTTCATTTTACTCATCATAATTTCTCTACCTGTACTGTTGAGAGGAGCACCGAAAAAATTTGAGACCAAATAGTTGTGCCTTCTTGGCTACTCTCTGAATGTTGCCTAACTATGCCAGTGTTAAATTGCTGCTACCTGGTGTCCCTTTCTGTCCCCACATTACTGCTCTGCCTTTCTGGAAGCCACCATCTCGTACGTATCACGCGACATCCACATGACTCCTAGGCCACACCAGTGTTTCCCTGTTTGCCACAGAGCTGAGGAATTTGCTGCTCCCAAAGGAGCTGTGCTGAAGGACCAGGTGATGCTCAGATGGAGCAAACACACTGTTTCCAGGGGGCTGTACTTCGCACGTCCTCCTCCCCCACCACACACACCACTTGCACTGACAGTAACGGTGCCAGAGCCCGCCCCCAGTCAAGGTGTACCTGATTGCAGCTCGCTGCTGCAGGGTGTAGAAAATCACCTTTTTTCCCTTTCTGTTTTTCCCCTTTTCTCTGCTCCCTTTTAAGAGAGGGCAGAATTTTCCCCACAGTACTAATATCTAGCTCTTCATGTAAGAGAACAGCTGTATTTACTTGACTTACGAGTATCTTTACTGACAGATTTATTCTTTGCATCATAAAATGCCTATTTGGGCTTTAAAAAGTGCACTGACTGCTTCTTTGAAGCTTGCAGCAATAGGCCATTCTCATTTGAAAGACATATTATTACCCCAAAACTAAACATATTATTTTACACATCCCAGCTACCCCGATCTGTGCCTAAGGGCCTCTGAGCAAAAGGTGTCATTTGGAGCACACAGCAGAGAAAACCCAGTTATGTAGATATTACATTTCTCTGCTCCTTCTGTTTCAGAAGGGCTGTATTCGCATCTCTCACCAGGAAGCTGCTGGGTTTTTCCTATCTGATGGCTAAGTTGTATCTGTGTAGATGGTATTGTTATTTTTGGCAGGCATATACTTCACGTTCCTAGCATGAAGAACAAGAGCTGGTAGCCAATTGAATTAACTAGCCCCTCGTGTTGTGTTTTTTGCCACAAGTCAGGTCCTCAGGGAAAGCGTGTGCAGGGGTGATGCATGGCAAGGCTGTGGGGAAAAGCTTCCAGGCCACACATTGACCTGGGCAGTGAGGGCTGCTGGGCTGGGGGCCCAGGGAGAAAAGGGGAAGGTGGGACAAGGCTGGGCAGGTTTGGTCTGAGGCAAGACTTGGCTGAAGCCTTCTGCTGCCTGAGTGCCAATTGCTTGGCAAGAGTGCTGGAGAGGTGTGTGGTCAGTGCTGCGCTTACCCCGCACCCTGCTGCCACTGGAGCGATGGCACTGCTGCAGCACGCAGGCAGCGCGCCAGCACAGCCAGCAGCCCCATCGCGGGGGGCAGCACGCAGAGGAGCCCAGAATCCACTGGATTTCCAGCAGGAGTGATCCGCAGACCATGGATCCCTACTGCCACAGAAGGGAGGGAGTGGGGTCTGACACCCTCCGGCCCCAGGCCAGGGTTAGAGGAGATGCATTGCCAGTGAACTGCTTCTGCCTAATGAACTGCTCTTTTTCTCTGCAGCAGCAGATAAGAGCAATTAAACACTAGATAGCAGATTAATGATTACTGCAAAATCATGCTAGCTCATGGTGACAGATCTATATAAATATTCACCACGGTGGTAGGCGAGGTGTTCAGGCAGTGATGTACCCTCTGTGTGGCAAATCATTCAAAGACGATGCAAAGAGAGAGCGTCTGGTGCTTGTCAGATTCATTAATTATCACTGCAGATGAAATTGGAGGAAAGACCAGCTTACATACGTTGTGTTGCATTTGCCAAAGGTTGTTTTGGGTCCAGCTGCCACCTAGAAAACAAGACAGGCTCTGGATGTGAAATTTGCACATTGGAAGGATGCTCGCTTTGTGGTGTGATGGTTTGCAGCTGTGGAATTGCAGCTTGTCTTGGAGCTGGCTTTAGTCTTTGCCTGGTTATTGGAAATCACAAGGAGAGTTATGTGGTGACATGTTATCCCCGTGACCTCCAGCTCTCACTTCTCTGTTCTGTTCATCTATTGCTCGCTGTCCTCAGAGACAGCAAGCTGGACTAAGTGGATTTGGGGTCTGATCCCATTTAAGAACGCCTATTAATAAAGAATGGAAATTGTTATTAGGAATGGAATCCTAAAGAATTGAATCCTCCTTCAGGAGGCTAAATTTGTGTCACTTACATTGAAGTGCTGGCTAAATTATCTTTTTTTTTCTTTTTTTAAGTACCCTGATACGCAGCTCTAGCAGTGATTGAGATACCCACAGTGTAAGACTTCACCTGTGCTGTAATTTGTATAATCAGGCTTGATCATGGTCTTTTGAGTGCAGTATGCAAAGATCCTATAGACTACTAGAAAGGTGAAGAAAGTAAGGTGATAACTCAGCTGGCCTGAAGATCTGGATTTCTGCTCTGAAATCTCTGATTTTTCTTTTTGCCTTAAAGAGTGTTTTGCTAGTGTCTACAAGAACCTTGTGAAACAGAGTTAAGAAACTTAGTAGATAGCTCTGATATGGCTAAAATCTTCAAAACTAATTTAAGGATTTTAGCTGAGTTCATGTCTAAAAAGTCAGTGTGAAGTACAAAAGGGTCATAGCCTGCACAAGATGGATGTTCAGCACCCTCTGCTACACTGGTTACGGGAACATCCCTCAGAGAGGACAGGACAGCCAGAATCGTGATGTGATATTTGGAAATCCTGCTTGATTCTAAGCAGGAAGTTAACCAATGCCTCATCAACAATCAGAGAAAACAGCTAGGTTCAAAATGATCTCATGCCCACCTTGCAGAATGTTTTCTACACCTGCATTTGCACATACGTACCCATATAACTGGGGATTTAATTGGATTTATTTCTCAGCATGTCAATTACGTCCCTCATCAAAGGCATTTATGTCCTTCTGTTATCTTCAGTAGTTTTGGATGTGACCTATCGTGAGTATAACCCCGAAAACAGACATTCCTTTGAATCGTGGCTGGTAATAAGTATTTGAAAAGATGATTGTGGCTCAGAATGAATCATTAAAACCTATAAAATGCATCTGTCACTGTAGTGTTTAAACTCTGCTCTCTCCCTCCTCTATCCCCTCCTCCCCTTCATTTGCACTAATTAGTGCAGGATGAGCTGCTGTCTAAAATTAAAAATTCTAGAATGTTTAATTGATTTTGGTTCCTGTATGTACTCTGCCTGAGTCAGACTTCACAAGGCTCTCTGTATCTGAACCGTTCAGGTTTTGGCAAATGTCAGTCCCGAGCTAGCCAGGCAGGGGCAGCTTGTGCTGGCGGGCACTGGGGACACAGGTCCTCCCCGGGGCAGGGGGCACGGCACCGTGCTGTCCTTGGGGAACCTCTGGGGGTCCTCATGCGTGCAGCTCTGCAGGAGCCTCATGAATGGGGCGAAATCCCATGCCATCCCATCCCATGCCATCCCATGCCATCCCACCCCAT